>NC_067402.1:296238278-296495778 GCF_016432865.1 Antechinus flavipes | reverse complement strand
TTGTTGCCTTTGTCCAGGTTTTATTGACCTGAGGGTCACTGCTACTGACCCTAGTTTTAGGTACAAACTCTGTTTTGCTCCAGCAACTCAGACCAAGGCTTCTGATGACGATTTAGTCCGTTAGCAGAATTTGTGGCACTAGTATAAATCTGCATCCACACAAATGCTACAAATAAAGTCTCCAAATCTCTGCTTATTGCAATGGAGACACGGCATGTTTCAATACACTTTTGCCAGAAAAATAACCATAGTAAAAACGGAAGACATCATAGGTTTCTTCAAAAAGAAATAATGTCTGTATCAGGAGCCATCAGTTCCCTTGGAGAGCTGTCTTGCTTTTAAAAATTAACCTGTCACTAGAGCAATTGAACCAATTGTACTGACCTACACCTTTCCGAAGTCCCGTGAACTCACCCATAGTGTTCTTAACCTGACCCAACATGACTACGCAGAGAAAACTCAGTACAAGCAGAAAGATTGTTTATTAAAACCTCCAGAGGATGAGCGAGCCCTTCTATCACAGGTGGGGGTGGGAGGGAACAGAAAGCTCGTGGGCGGAGGCTAAAGAAGTAGGAAAGAGACACAGCTCTTACACAAGAGACGAACCGGGGTGACGGGGCTGGAGGCTGCCGGGGCCGAGGCGGAGGGCTGTATCTTGGAGATTTCCTAAACACGGGCACTCGGAGAACAGTCTGCCAGAGCAATTCCAACAGAAGCGAGGATTTCTTTTTTTTTTTTAATATTTTTTTTAAATTTTATAATAACTTTATATTGACAGAACCCGTGCCAGGGTAATTTTTTTTTTTTACAGCATTATCCCTTGCACTCACTTCTGTTCCGATTTTCCCCCTCCCTCCCTCCACCCCCTCTCCTAGATGGCAAGCAGTCCTATATAGGTTAAATATGTTCCAGTATATCCTAGATACAATATATGTATGCAGAAGCAAGCAGTTCTCTCGTTGCACAGGGAGAAGGTAAAAAACAACTTGGAAAGAAAATCAAAAATGCAGATAGTTCATATTCGTTTCCCACTGTTCCTTCTTTGGGTGTAGCTTCTTCTGTCCATCATTTATCAATTGAAACTGAGTCTTTGTCAAAGAAATCCACTTCCATCAGAATACATCCTCATTCAATATCGTTGTCGTGGTGTATAATGATCTCCTGGTTCTGCTCATTTCACTTAGCACCAGTTCATGTAGGTCTCCCAAACCTCTCTGTCTTCATCCTGCTGGTCATTTCTTACAGAACAATAATATTCCATAACATTCATATACCACAATTTACCCAGCCATTCTCCAATGGATGGGCATCCATTCAATTTCCAGCTTCTAGCCACTACAAATGGGGCTACTACAAACATTTTGGCACATACAGGTCCCTTTCCCTTCTTTAGTATTTCTTTGGGATATAAGCCCAATAGGAACACTGCTGGATCAAAGGGTATGCACAGTTTGGTAACGTTTTGGGCATAATTCCAGATTGCTCTCCAGAATGGCTGGATTCATTCACAACTCCACCAACAATGCATCAGTGTCCCCGTTTTCCCGCCTCCCCTCCAACATTTATCATTATTTTTTCCTGTCATCTTAGCCAATGTGACAGTGTGTAGTGGTATCTCAGAGTTGTCTTACTTTGCATTTCTCTGATCAATAATGATTTGGAACACTTTCATATGAGTGGTAATAGTTTCAATTTCATCCTCTGAAAATTGTCTGTTCCTATCCTTTCACCATTTATCAATTAGAGAATGGCTTGATTTCTTATAAATTAGAGTCAGTTCTCTCTATATTTTGGAATTGAGGCCTTTATCGATACCTTTAACTGTGAAGATGTTTTCCCAGTTTGTTGCTTCCCTTCTAATCTTGTTTGCATTCGTTTTCTTTGCTTTTTAATTTGATATAATCAAAATCAGAAGCGAGGATTTCAAAGCTCAAGCATTAAATGGTGATCCCACATATAAAGTTCCAAGACATCCATAACAGCAATCACGGCACAATTTACCAGTTTCCATCCCAAATCTTAAACGCACGCCTGATCCCTCTATTCCACACAAACTGAAGCAGGGAAATCTGAGAGGAATAAAAAACCTTACCTTTGTGATTCCGCTCCCATGGTTTCCTTTCCGTCACTCTGGGACCTCAGGAAAGTTGGAGTCATCTCACATGTAACTTTTTGGAGAAATTGTCATGATGGTTCCGGGAGAAACAAGGTAGAATCTCGTCCATGGATTCAATCTCCTAACTGCGAGTGAATAATTTCAGAGATTAACTGAGAAGAAAACCACACTTTGATTGGAAATGACTTAGAGTGTCCCTCACTAAGGAGTGACTTTCTGTTGGAATACATGGGAGCCGCCGACTGTGGCCGCTGAAGATCTAGACCTGAATGGATCTCCTCTCGTGAGGGGATGGAACAAGGAGACGGAGACAGTGGCTGTTCTCTGACATCTCTGACTGAGAGGCCGTTGCATTGTCACGTCTCCCTCCTCTTCCCTCTGCCTCCCACTTCTCTCATTCCCACTCCCCGACACCTGTGTCAGCAAAGGCTCTCCGCGACTCCTTCAGACGCTATGATCCACAGCTGTGGAGGCTCTCGGGGAACTGACCTGTCCCTTAACAATTCCCCGTTTCCTTTTTTGTTTGTTTATTTGTATTGTTTTTTGTTTGTTGGGTTTTTGCTGTTATTTCTCTCCCCCCTTCTCTCCCTTCCCCCACCCCCCAAGCACAGTCCGCACACTGAGGAATGCAAGCGGCATTGTCGCTTCTGGATGGTTGTAGCAGGTGTTGATCTTGTCAAATATCATGGAGGCAAATTCTCAAACAGAGAAGAGGATTGTGGTCAGGACAAGCACTGAAGTGTCTCATCGGTCTCCCGGCTCGGCCCTTTGATGTGTTGGCCCATTTTGTTACCCAAATAAAAAAAATCTTACCGGGACTCTTCTTCCTTAATTCTGGAACGATCCTCCTCACGAACAGCTCTGGTTCTCCTTGTCATTCTCGCCCCACGTTCAGGTGCCGTACGTTGGACTACACGGGAGAGCTGCTGGAACGCATGGGAGCCTCCTGATGGGGGCTGCTGGAGGGCCAACCCGGAATGGATCTCCTCTTGGGAGAGGATGACTCGGGGAGACTGACGGGCAGTTGCCGTTCTCTGACATCTCTGAGAGGCCAGCGCCTTGTCTGGCCTCTCTCCTGCTCCCTCTGCCTCCAGCTTATCTCATGCCCAATCTGCAGCACCTGTGTCAGCAAAGGCTCTCCGCGACTCCTTCGGACGCTATCATCCACAGCTGTGGAGGCTCTGGGAGAACTGACCCGTCCTTTAACAACAAAGTCCAAAAGAAAAATGACCCTCTACCTTTCCCCCGAGAACCTGGACATAGTCTTCCGGTACATAATCACTGTTCATCTTTATACAATCAGGCAGAAGGCTAGGATTCTATTTCAATTACTTTGAATATGATTGTGAATTTTTAAAAATTGAAATAGCCTGACACAAAACAAGAAATGTTCCATGAAAATAATGCTTCCCCAAAGGACGAAGAGGCGTGAGCCGAAGCAGGGAAGACTGACATGTATAAGAAATTTTACTAGGTGCTTCACCTCCAATAGGCTGTTTTTATTTCCATCACACGGAGGCCTCCCCAGAGTCACAGTCATCTCATTTCAAAACGGATGGGGAAATATAAATCATGGTTCCAGGGAAATCTCACTACTTCCATCTCCTAACTAGAAGTAAATAATGTCAGAGACTGACTGACTAGAAAAGACGCTTACATGAAACTAAGTTGTCACTCACTGGAAGTGACTTTCCATTCCAAAGATTTCTCTTTCTTTAAGTAGAAATTGGACTCCAGTATTCGGGCCTTTTGGGAAAGGATACATGGCCAATGAGAACTATCATACTGATATTGTAGTCCAGTTCAAATTCTTTTCAAAGCATGGGAAGCCAGGGGAACGGAAGCTCTTTTTGCCACCTATTCAACATTCAGGAAGCAAAATAAATACCATGTGGATGTATGACAATCTTTGTTCAAGGGGAAAAAGGAAAGATGAATTTTTAGAAAGTTTCACACCTGGTGAAGAAAGAATCTAAAGATGGCAAAATAGAAGGGATTTTACATTTCATTTTTCTGAAATGATGGAGGTCACCCATGTTGTGTTTTCATTTCCCCCCTCTTTCTGAGGGCTCACTTAATGACTTTCCTGATCACTTACCCCTCTGTCTATCAATCCACAAGAATTACAAATGGAATGAAAGAAACATTTGGGACACTACAGTCTGTGAATCTATAAAATAAAATGGCACAGACTGGACAAAAGTATGATTTGGTACTAAAAACATACCTGGCAGGATATATATATGAGGGATTGCAAGAGACAACACAATTAAGACATGAATCGGGGATCACTGTAATACAATTATATAAGCAGTGTAGCTTAGGACTATGAAAGGAGGTCCCCACAAAGATGGTGTTTTATTAAGATTCTGAGGGAAAATGTCAAGAGTCTTTTTTAAAGTGCTTCCTTTGGGCAAAAATAGAGCATCTGGATCCTACTCTGCCTTCCTTTTTATCTGCAGAAGGGAAGTGATGCTCGGCTTCTGAATCTCTGATTCTAAGAATCAGATGGAGGAAGACACTCACCAGTGAAAACTGGGCTCTGCCATTCGGAGGACACACGTAAGAGAAGGTAGACAGAAATTAGTTCTAGATTTAAATTCTCTCTTCCTCCAGAGTCTTGATTAACCTGTCACCAGGAATATTGACTTCATGGGGTCTCAGAAGTCTCACTGAAGATTCTTCACAGGCATAAATCATCATCATCTATTTTGATTGATTCATGATGATACCCAATGAACATTACTCATTAATAATGAGTATGTCCAAAAATAAGGGAAAAAATTACAGCTTAGAGTAACTTAAGTGAGAAAGCTTTACAGATGCTGTGAGAGATATAGATTAAGAATTCACCAAGATCATTAAAGGATTGGAGATGAGGGGAAAAGGGACACCCAGTTGAAAGATTTTTTTCCCTTTATGCTGAGATCACCTCGCTAGGAACTATAAAGTGTCTGAGGTCAAATTTGAACTCTTGACTGCAGGGCCGGTGATCTATCCACTGCACCTCCTCACTGCTCCTTATTTTCAAGAATTATCTTGGGCTGGCCTAGCTTTTCAAAGTTTTCCTGAGCTGCTTCTCCTGAGAATCTTCCCTCCCATTTATTTCACTCCTGTCTTACTACTTCAGTCATTGGTTACGACTCCCTCAATAAGGCTGATACTGAAACAGTCTGTTTGTTATCTTTTGCCCATGCAAGTAACTGCTCAGATTTCTCAGTTTTCAAAGGCACCGATTCCATGCGCTGATACAAAAAGAGTCACCAAGAAAATGAAAGCTTGCATTATAGGAACTGAAGAGAGAAGCAGAAATCCACTCCAACTTTAAGAATTTTTTTCTTGGGCCAACTAGATAAAACAGGAGATAGAGCACTGGCCTTGAGATCAGGAGAAACTGAGTTCCAATCTGGCCTCAGACACTCAACGCTCTGTAACCCTGTGACCCCGAGCCAGTCACTTCACCCCAATTGCCTCACCAAAAAAATAATAATAATTTAACAAGGAACATTTCCTTTTTCTGGAAACACCTTCAATTCAAAGATTCTTGAAGTTGGAAATGCAAGTACTCTAAAAGTTTAGCTCTGACTTCCCGCTCTGAAACCAACACTTCGTGATCCCGAGGGAGACAACTCACTGAAGTGTCCTGAAAAAAGTGGGCGGTGGTGATTGTCTCTGGTACCTCGTGATAAAAACAGTGGCAGGGTGGGAGAGTATTGCCTGGAGGGAGAACGACTGGGTTCAATTTCTACTCTGAATGTTATGATGCCTGTAATTATGAGTGATTCATTTATTCTCCATGGACTCAGTATCTTGTCATCTAACTTAACCCTCAGGATTTTTCTCCTCCAACCATTGGGCAGCTCCACAGTGAGACTGAGAGCTGAGAGCTCAGTCTTTGACCTTACTGCTATAGTTTCTGGGTACATTCAGAGACAGAAGAGGAGAACTTTAGTAAGTCAGCCAGTGGGTGACCCATATTGTTGGACCCTTTCCTTCTGGGGATTGCCATGTACGCCGGTGGGGTGCGTCGAGGAGGTAGAGAGGAGCTCGGCCTCTGAGGCAGGAGGTTGGGTCTTACAGGTGTTGGATCTTTTCTCGGGATTCGGCACTCACTCCAGGTGTCTCCCTTTTGTGGATCCACCTACTCAGGGCCGAATGGGCTAGGCACAGGGGAATCCCAGAGGAGAGTCAATATAAGCAGCTTTGAGGCCATAGGCAGAGAAGGCTGCGTAGAGATGTGGAGGGATTCAAAAAAGTATACACCTGCTCTGGCTTCCTGCTAACCCCTGCTGAGAACACCAATAAAAAAAAGCTATTTGGCACCTAAACGTGGGTGTCGTCTCTGTGTCTATCGGGGAAGACGGGTACGTATCCTCGTGTTAAGGTTTTCTGTAATTTTTTGCAAATTAATAAACATAGAGCTATGTATCAGGATTTGTAGGATCCAAGACAAAAATATGAAATGGGAAAATATATTTTGAGGCATGGATTTGGAGTTGTGACCACATGGAACAGGAAAAGGGACTGATGGTGATCATCTGAAAACCACTGAGAAGACAGGGGATAGTGACAGAAAGACTGCGGGTAACTCGGTGGAGGAAAACCAGAAAGCCACAGCTGACGCCATTCAGGAAATTTTTCAGCCCCAAACTGAGCAATGTCTGAGGAATTCCCTTGGAAATAAGTCCTATGAAGTCAGACAAGAACAAGTGGGGGGGGAGGGGAATGGAGTTTACGGGCCTCTTCCTGCCAGTACTTAGTAATTTGGAGATATGATGGCTTAGGAGTAAGAGATTTTCCGGTTAACCAGCTCCAGTCTGCATGAAGAATACAATACCTAGAACTAAGTCAAGATAAACAACTCTCAATGACTGAAGTAAAACTGTTTCCAAGCCAGATAGAGATGAGTAAGGAACAAAGAAAGAATTGTTGCATTTAAATTTTCCTAGAGAATATTTGCTAATGAGGCAAGTAAGATTTCTGAGGCTCAACTTTATTTGTATTTAATTTTTCTTGGTCGTGGGACACCACCAGATACTCAAATGTAAGAAAGCGATGTAGGTGATATACTACAATTTCTTCAGGCCATCAGGAAAGTTCTATTCAGTCACCGAGAGAGATGGATGAGACCCAGGAAATGATGACTCAATTTTAATCCCAAAGCCCAAAATATAAAGAGAATTAAGAGAATACATTTTTGAAATTATCTAAAATTTAATAAAGGGAAAAATGAAAAATAACAGAACTCACTAGATTAACAGTGTCGAAAGACTTTTAGAGAAAAGACTGTTCTTACTAAACTTCAGAATCCACGCTGGAGAGAACCCTTATGAATGTAACCAGTATGGAAAGGCTTTTAGACAAAAGGGAGCTCTCAATACACATCATGCTTTCATATATCATACATTATTTAGCCATTCCCAACTGATGGGCATCCACTCACTCTCCACATGTGGCTCCTTTTCCCTCCTTTATGATTTCCTTGAGATACAGACCGTGAATCGGTGAGAAAGAGACAGACACACAGAGAGAAGAACAGGAGCATCGGGCGGGAGGAGGGGGGATGGCAGGAAAGTTCTCTCTACAAACTTCTAATAGTTGTTAATAAAAAATGCTGCCTGCTTAACAAGGGCCCATGATTCTCCAGGTTAATTGGAAAGCTTTTGCTAACTAGATAACTAGGTTGTCTATTCCTCAACAGCCAAGAAGAATTACTGCAAGGAGTGGTCTGAAAATGGAGAAAGAGTTTTTTTCTTTTCTTCTGTCCTCTTCCCTGCCTGAAACCTAGAAACCATTCTGTGATTTGTTTGAAAGGAAACACTATGTCATTTATAAACACCAAACAGAGTATCCCCTTGTGCATGTCTGTAAGAGAAGAGATACATAGGATGGCTCCCTCTGAAAATACATTAAAGACCTCCAATAGACTTGTGACAGAGAGAGCCCTCTGCATCCAGAGAAACTATGGGTACTGAATTTGGGTCACAACACAGGATTTTCACCTTTCCTCTTGTTTGCACTCTCTCTCTCTCTCTCTTCTCTCTCTCTCTCTCTCTCTCTCTCTCTCTCTCTTTTTTATCTGATTTCTATTATGCAGCATGATAAATGTGGAAGGAGTTTAGAAGGATTTGACATGTTTTCATTGGATTACTTCCTCTCTAGGAAAGGGAAGTAGGGAAAAGGGAGGACAAAAAATTTGGGAAGAGAGAGACAAAGAGAGACAGAGAGAGAAAGAAAGAGAGACACACAGACAGAGAGACACAGAGAGAGAGAGAGACAGACAGAGAGAAAGAAATTATAAAGTAAGCCAGAAAGAGCTAGAGAGTAAAAAAGAGACTGAGAAAGAGTGGGGGGAAAAAAAGTCAGAAAGAGACAGACAGAAAGAAATAAAGCAAGCCAGAGAGTGAAAAGGAGATTGAGAAAAAGTAAAAGACAAACAAACAACAGTAACAAAAACAAACAAACAAAAGCAGAGAGAGTCAGAGGGGAGGCATGGAGGGAAGAAGAGAAGATGAGGGAGAGAGAGAAAGAGAAATTGTAATTAATTTTTCCATGTATGAAGTAATTAAATGTATATTTTCCCAATTTAACTTAGCTGTTGTTACATGTTATGGAAACTGCCATTAAAACTTTGTTTTTTTTTTTTCTTTATTTGCCTTAATTAGATTTTACCATTGAAATAGACATCTAACTCTTTTAGATAACAAGTTTAGTAGAGATCAAGTATCTAGTTCTGTACTTCTTAATATTTCAATCAGTAACTCCTACAGCATGATAGAGTTGCTCAGAAATAATCTATAGTTCATATATCTTGTGCAATATATTTGTTTACTACCGATGTCTCATTTCTTAATTGCTCCTCTGCAAATTCTTGGTTTTGGTAGCCTTTGTGTAATACCTCTAATGAGACTCAAGAATCTCTCTTCTCTGTCCCTCTAAAATGCTCTTTCTTGTTCACAAGGTTTATAGTCCAGGACCAAGCTGAACAACTCTACAGGCCTCCAGTAATTCTCTAGGAAACTTGTATATTTATTTCAGTATTGTCTCTTATCTTTGCTTGAAAACTTGTTGAGCTCAGGAATTCTTTTTGCTTTTCTTTTTCTTCTTAGCACTTAAAGTCCCCGGCCCATTTTAATTGATTGATGTTGTCGGACTCCATTTTTCCTCTCCCACACACACAGCCTCTCCAACACTTGACTTCTCTCCTCTGGAATGACCATCCCTGGGTTATTTGTCAAATCTTCAAACAGGAATTTATGACCAAAGAAGAACTAGAGAAAATTCTGAAAGCTAAAATGGACACCTTTGATTAGAGTCAACTGAAAAGTTGTTGTACAAACAAACCGAACAAAAACAAGATTAAAAGGGAAATACAAGGCTGAGAAAAAAATCTGTACTGCCAGCATTTCTGTTAAAGATCTCATTTCAAAAATACATAAAAATTGGTGTCAAATTTATAAGAATACAAGTCGTTGCACAATTAATAATTTGACCCAAAAGAATGACAATGAGACAACAAAACGAAATTTGGGGGATACGGCCAAAGCTGTAAGAAGGGGAAATTTTATATTTTTAGAGGCTTCCTTGAATAAAATAGAGAAAGAGAAGTTCAATAAATTAAGCTTGCAACTTAAAAAGCTAGAAAAAGAGCATATTGAAAATGCCCAATAACATGCTAAACTTGACATTTTAAAATTAAAAGGAGAAATTTATCAAATTGAAAGTAAAAAAAAAGACTATTGAATTAAGAAATAAAACTGACAGTTGGTATTATGAAAAAACCAACAAAATAGATAAACCTTTGGTAAATCTGATTAGAAAAATTAATCTTAAAAATGAAAATGGAGAACTTTCCGCCAATGAAGAAGAAATTTGAGTAACAATTAGGAGTTACTTTGCCCAACTTTATTTGATAACCTAAGTGAAATAGATGACTACCTCCAAAAAGATAGGCTTCCCAGATTAACAGAGGAGGAAGTAAGTTGCTTAAATAGTCCCATTTCAGAAAAAGAAATAGAACAACCTATTAATCAACTCCCTAAGAAAAAATCCCCAAGACTGGATTTTCTATCCCACGCTCAGGCTTACCCTGGTCATTCCCTAGGGGTTTCATTCCAGAGCCCTCCACATCCTCCACTTCCCCAGGTTTGCTCCCTCCTACCCAAAGCAATCAGTTTGTTGTCCAGAATGATAATGTGTGTTTTAGTTGGGTGGAGTGGAGACAGGGAGGCAGAGGACCATTTTGGGGGGTGGGGGAGAGGAGAGTTCTGACTGAGGAGCTATGCAGTCTGAGTGGTCTCCTCTCATCTGGGATCCCAAAGCCCCTTGTAACTCTGAGGTCACAGTTAAAGGATGGAGAGAGAATGGAGAAGAGGAGTAAACGCAGGGAAGCAGTTTTCCTCTTCAGACCACCTCCCTTTCCAATCCTAAACCTCCCTGCACTGTTCTGAAGGGTGCAGTCTCTCCCCCAGGGGCAGGGCCACGGCCTTTGTGACTCCTGGAGGACCTCACTCTCCACCAGGAATCCCTGTAGGCTTGCCTCCTGAAGAGAAAAGGAGGGGAAAGTCCTCTCCTCCTCTTCCCTCTCCAGCTTCTTCTGGTCACCTAGGACTGGCCCAAGAATCGGGTCAAAAGCAAACAGCAAAAATGGGGTGAGATTACAACAGGTTTACCGTCAGGGCCCGAAGCAGGATTCTCCCAGGCTATGAAATCAAAGGCCGTCAGCCTGGAACCAGGATGGGGGGAAGCTGGGCTTTTCTCTGCAGAGGGAAAGAAGGGAGGGACTCTCTGTGGGCTCCTGGCTTTCTCTGGGTTTTAAAATTAAAGCCCCATCCCATGGTTAGCTGTGACCTTTGTTAGTAAGAGCTTTGGCTGTTGTCCCTTTTGTTGGCCCCTCAAGTAGCAGCAAGACCCTGAGATAAAGACCGGGGGCCAAAGGGAGGAACTTGAGAAACAGGAGTCACTGTGGGTGTTTGTTAACTCCACAGGGAGCCAGGAGCCAGAGGCAATGGGCCCTGGGAGCCTCGGACCTCCTCAGGTGAGTGCAGTCCATCCCCAGACCTGACCATAGCAGCCGTCACAGCCATTTCCCTAGTCATGGAGGACGGGCTGTGGAGCTGTCAGGGCCTGTGGTATTGGTCATTTCTGTACAAAAACAGGGGAACCAGTAACACTGCCCTGCCCAACTGTATCCTTGGCAACTTGGGACCAGACACACACACACATACACACAGACACACACACACACACACACACACACACACAAAACACTTCACCATTTGTCTCTATGTTCCTCCTCATTACGAGGGACTGACAGGCTGCACGACTTCATCATGAATCTCCACTCCAGAGGGAGCTCTCTTTGGGCCTACCCAGGACCCCTTCCCATCCCAGATCTCTCCCCCCTCCTCTTGGTTTCCTCTGCCATGTTCTCCTGAAGCTCCTAGAAAACTCTTCAAACAGAGTTTGTCCTGCTAAGGTGGGGAGCTGAGCCTGGAAGCTTCCCCAGCCCTTCTCCTGGTCATCAGAGCAGAAAGTATCCCCTGGGCTGCTCCTGTCCTCGTGCCTCAGGTCTCCTTGAAACCCTCCCCTTGACCATTCCTTGACTCCTGCCAATAAGCACCGAGAAAGGCCTTGGGTCCAAGCCCGGCAGTTCTAGTACACGGAGCTCTGGGCCATCCCGCTGCTCCGGGGCTTCTAAGACCTGCCCTGGCACAGGGAACTCTCTCTCCTGTCTAAAAGAGGCTGCTGGGATTCTCGCCCCCACCTCTGTCATTCCTGGGCACCAAAGTACTGGACCAACTGTTCCTTTTGCTGGTTTAACTTAAGCTCCCCTGTGCAGAGTGCCAGGAACTGGCAGAGACCGTGAGAACAACTGGGAGAGAAAGAAGGATTAAGAGTCACATTAGTGCGTCATGGCACTCCAGGTTCTTGGATAGCATGATTGCTCTAGGCTGCAGCAGGCCTTGGGTTGGCCTGGAAGAGTATAATGGATAGAACTGACTTCAGTCACTTCACTGGGGAGTAAACTGCATTTCTCCCTTCATCTGCCTACGTCCTGGGAATTGTTCCTTCCTTTGACCAGATCACTGAGGCTCAGATGTCCCCATGCCCTTGCTTGTAGAGCTTTCTGGTCCAGGACCCTCCTTGCCAGAGACAACATTTTCTAGCCCTTCTTTCTCTCCACCCCCTTCTCCTCTTTCCAGTCTCTGCTTAAGATCATCCAGACATAACAGAACTCCTCCCCGCTTTACTCTTCTTTGATTCCCTCCGTGAGCCCGAATAGGAATCCGAGAGAACGCGTGTCCTCTCGCTATGGTTGTATATAAGGAGCTCTACCTTTCGAGTCCCCGAGGCTAGTTCATTCTGGATTATATTTTGTATTTCTCCTCATGGGTCTCAACTTAGAAAGTTTTCTACATTTGTGGGCTTTTCCTTAGGAATGCTGGGAAGGACTTTCATTAAAGGTACTTTTCCCCTGAAAGCATTCCATTTGTTTTCGCTTCATAGTTTGCTCTTGGCCATAAGGTCAGGTCCTTTGCCTTTTGTCATATCCCGTTCCAAATTCTCTGCTCCTTAATAAAAGTTGCTGCCAAATTGTGTCTGGTTCTAATGGCGGCTTCTTGGTACTTGAATTGGACTGGACTTTCTTTCTGGAGGCCTGCAGGCTTTTTCTCATCGACTTGGCAGCTCTACATTTGGCCATGGTTTCCTGGGAATTTTCCTTCTGTTTCCTTCTGTTTCTGTCTATGTCTCTCTCTTTTCTCTCTCTCTCTCTCTCTGGGTCTCTATTTCTCTGTCTCTCTGTCTGTCTCTTTGTCTCTCTGCCTCTCTATTCCTCTCTGCTTCTCTGGATCTCCATTTATTTCTCTCTCTCTCTACCACTTTTTCTTTTTTTCTCTGGCAGTCTATCTCTCCCCTTCCCCCCACCATAATCAGAGTGGACAATAATGTCACAGAATTAGAACACTGCAAAGGGCCTTGCTAACCATACACTCCATCCTATACAGGTAAAAATTTCTTCTTACAACATACTTTGACGAGTAGTCACTTGATCTCTGCTTAAAGACCTACAAGTAGAGAAAGAACCCAAACTCCTTTGAGACCCTCATCATGGTTAGGCAGATTTTCATCACAACAACCTCCAATTTACCTCCTTAGCATTTGCATCCATTTCTTCTAGTCCCAGCCTCTCATGACACTTGAACAAGGCTAATCCTTGCTCCCAATACAGCCCCTGAGCATTCCCATCTCTGACAAGATGGCACTTTCTCCCATAAGTCTTCTCTCCAAATTCCTGCATCAGAAACATTGAAGGTTCTTCACCATCCTGACTGCCTTCCTCTGGACACTCTGCAGTTTGTCAGATCTTTCTTAAACCAAAACATTCAGAAAGAAAGAATACAACAGATGAGCATTTATTAAGTGTGTTCTGTGTGCCAGTCACTGTGCGACTTGCTGGACATCCAAGCAGAGGCAAAAAGAAGGAAAGTCCCCGTCTTCACTGAGCTTGCATTCTAATGAAAGAAAACTGTATATGAAAGGAAATTGAAAAGCAGAGAGGGGGCAAATCGGAGAGGAAAGAACCTGGCTCTACGGGGCATGACTTTGAAGTCTAGGAGAATTCAGGAATGAAGCCAGGGGGAGTATAAAGTGAGGTGGAGCTTTGATTCTCTACACAATGAAGACTCCAAGAGGAACTAACGAATGGGAGCAGATCTCGCAGAGAGAGATTCTGAAAACATGGAGCAAGAGGATTGGAGCCATTTCATACAGTCCCCAGAGGCCCAGGCACTGAAGAAAATCCCAGCCCAAGGACGCAGTAGAGAGGGCTTGGATTTGAAGGACAGCAGAGATCAGAAATAGAGCCCGAAGGAAAAAGAACTCAAGGTGGAGCACAATGGGACCCTCGTGACCCTCTATTTCCTCGGCCCAAGAGTACAATTGCTGCCCTGCCCTGGCCACACTGTATGTGGATTCTCAATACCATCCCTTCCATTATTCAGAAGACTCCTCCTCTATAGTCCTTACTTTAATTTTCAGTCCCACCCGTGCTGGCTCTATCCCTGCTGCCTGTTGCAGCTGTCTTAAGAGCTCATATAGAAATACCCACCGCCGCCCCAACCTAGAAACAAACAAACAAAAATCCTCTACATGAGACCTTATCATCCTTCCTATTATAGTCTTCAATCTCACTGCCTCTTCTTAACTGAACTTATAAAAGGCATCCACCTCTTTTCCTCCCAGTTGATTCTAAAATTCTCTGCAAGTGGCTTTAGATCTCATCATTTGCTGGCTGGCCTCTTGAAACTTACTAATGATCTCTTTTTAAAATAATATTTTATGTTATTCCCCAATTATATGTGAACATCATTTTTGTCATTTGCTTTTTTAAAAAAAGATGTTGAGTTCCAAACCTTCACTCTCTAACTTCCCCTCTCCTTGAGACAGTAAGCAATCAGATACAGATTACACATGTAATATCAAGTAAAACATTTCATTTTTAGTCATTTTTTTATAATAAAACTTGGAAAGAAAGAAACAGGAAGGAAAGAGGGAGGGAAGAAAAAAGCAAGAAAAGAAAGGAAGAAAGAGAAAAGAAAAAACAAAGTAAAAAGGAGGAAGGAAGGGAGGGAGGGAAGAAAGTAGGAAGGAAAAAAGGGAAGGGAGGAAAAAAAGGAAAGAAAGAAGAAAGAAGTAAAAAGATCAGTGTTTTTTTAGGTCAAATGCTATGTAAGAAAACATTTTGGTTTGGAGAGCAATCTGGTAAATGCAGTCAAATTGACCAAAAAAACATTTCCATCCAATAATCCCCACTGCTTTCTTGAATCAGATGAGATAAATTCTTGGCACAGTGGCTGGGAAATCATAAGTAATTAATAAATTCTGGTTCCTTCTCTCCATACTTCTACTTCTTCTTTTTTTTTTTTAACTATTAAATAACCTTTTATTGACAGAACCCATGCCAGGGTAATTTTTTACAGCATCATCCCTTGCATTCACTTCTGTTCCGATTTTTCCCCTCCCTCCCTCCACCCTTCCCCTAGATGGCAAGCAGTCCTTTACATGTCGAGTAGATTACAGTATATCCTAGATACAATCTATGTGTGCAGAACCGAACAGTTCTCTTGTTGCACAGGGAGAATTGGATTCAGAAGGTAGAAATAACCCGGGAAGAAAAACAAAAATGCAAGCAGTTTATATTCATTTCCCAGTGTTCTTTCTTTGGGTGTAGCTGCTTCTGTCCATCCTTGATCGATTGAAACCGAATTAGCTCTCTTTAATACATCCTTATACAGTATCGTTGTTGAAGTATATAATGATCTCCTGGTTCTGCCGTTTCACTTAGCATCAGTTCCTGTAAGTCTCACCAGTCATCTCTGTATTCATCCTGCTGGTCATTCCTTACAGAACAATAATATTCCATAACATTCATATATCACAATTTACTCAACCATTCTCCAATTGATGGGCATCCTTTCATTTTCCAGCTTCTAGCCACTACAAACAGGGCTGCCACAAACATTTTGGCACATACAGGTCCCTTTCCCTTCTTTAGCGTCTCTTTGGGATATAAGCCCAGTAGAAACATTGCTGGATCAAAGGGTATGCACAGTTTGATAGCTTTTTGAGCATAGTTCCAAATTGCTCTCCAGAATGGCTGGATATGTTCACAATTCCACCAACAATGTATCAGTGTCCCTCATACTTCTAGTTCTGAGTTGTCTTTTGAAGCAATAATTCTTTTTCCTTCCTTTTCTTTAAAGTCAGTTTTTTTCACTGATATTTAAAGTCACCTTTACAGAATTTATTTGGAGATAAATCCCAAACTGGGTCTTTAAGATGATAAAATTCCAGTGATTTCTTTGATTTCTCCCTGTTGGCTTTCTATAGTAAGCTCTTCCAACAGAAGTCCTTTCCCTTCTGCAATAAATAGGGTCCCAATAGGCCCTGTGCCATCGTGTGAAACCCTCAAACATGGCAGCCCTTCCTCTCCAGATGAGGGAAATCTCTGACCCTTCTGCAATATGGGGAGCTATGGACTGCAAAAAGAGGCGCCTTCTCTCTACAACCTTCCTGCCAAAAGCCAAGTGCCAACTCTCCCAACGGTGATATTAAAAACTCCAATATTTCTTGTCCCTTTCCTTCTAGTCTCACACTTTTCATCTTGATCCCCCAAAACTCAGTCCCTTAAGCAACAAAAGAACTGAGTTCACCCAGGACACCGATAGATAGAAAAGTGGAGACGTCAAGAGCTGATGTCAGGCATTGATTACAACACACAGAGGAAGACCCACATGGTGGGCTGTGTAAGTGGAGGGCCAGGAGTGGTACACCAGCAATGGGACCTTCTGCTAGGGGCTTAGTGTGGTGGTTTGATGTAAGAATTACCTTGTTTGGGATTCGCTTCCTTTTTGTTCCTCCATCGTGGCTGAGCTGGGCCATGATTCTGCCACTTGCCTGATATTCAGGGATGGTGAGAAGAAGCTGAGCTTTGTGGTACCTTTTCCACTTGCCACCTAGAGGAAAGTCCCTGGGAAATAAAAAGCCTTGTTTGGGAGGACAGCATTCTGACCATGGATGCAACCACCGCCATTTCAGCTTCATTGGAATGACCTTGACTCAGGCTTCCTGGAGCTGTTGGTTGGGGAGCAAGTCATGTAGAGGGTCTTTCGTGTAAGAGAAAGCTTTTCCATTTACATGGGAACAGAGCTGCTGGTTCCTCTGTGGTCCCGTAACTATTCTCGGCCTCGGGGATTCCAGGGAAGTTCACTTGACACGGTGACATTCGTCTCTCCTCCATTTTGGTTTCCACCTTCACTGGGGTCTGGGCTTCCAGGCCTACAAGGGACAGCACAGGATGGAGAGCTGAGCCTGACCACGAGGTCTGCGTCCTTGCTGGCACAGCCCTTTGTGTGCGGGTATGTTTGCCCGTGTGTGTATGTGCATGTGCATGTGTGTGTGCACAGGTGTCGCAACACCCCTTTGGCACCTGCCCAGAGGGGGCCTGTAGTGGCCAGGTTCAACCCCCTGACACCGGTCCAGGCCACAGGCCTGCAGACCCTGAGACCTTCAGTCTTCAAGCCTCCCTTATTACCTGGTGAGATTTTCTTATTACTTTCTCACCCCCAGGAAGCCCCCAAAAGTTTTGTTTTTCTCACCTGCTCCCAGATGCTTTTCTTGGCCCATGATAATTGCTGGGAGTAATTGCCAGGGAAGAGGTGGGGGGTGGGGGACTCCCGAGGAGATGTCCCTGCCTCCCCCTGCAGACAATGTTACTTCTGGGTGACATGACCACTGATGATGACAGCTCCAAGGGGAGATGAGCTCAGCCTTCCTGCTGCTTATTATTCAGTCCCCAGATTCGGATCCTGCTGCGGTGACTGCTCAGAAACATCCCCCTTCTCAGAAGCAGAGGCCATCCTGGTAAATCCTCCATTCTCCCTCAGTAACCCTGATAGGAAATGGGGGGGGGGACCTTTCTTCTTTATTATCAGTGAAGGGAAGGACACAGTGTGGCCCAAGGACTCAAGGAGCTGGGGAAGGGGCACAGACCCGAGCCCAGGACCTGAGGTTACACCGGGGAGAACGCTGCCCCTGCTCTGGGATACGGACCCACCACTCTTCTTTACTCCTGAGGTCAGGGGTCCTGGTGTGAGGCAGGATGAGTTCAGGGGCAGCTCCCTGGTGAGAGAAGAGATCCTGAGAGAATAATAGAAACAATATAGTACAATGATGATAACTTGCAGCTTCATATCCAGTGGAAAATCCAGTTAGTCCAAGCCAGGGAAGGACCTCACGGGGCTGGGCCCACAGTATGTCTGTAACTCGGCACTGAAGGTCAGAGTCCAGACCCCTCAGCTCCGAGCTGTTCTCGGTGAGATTCCCTCAGGTTGTTCTTAAGCTAGTACGGAGCTCCCTCTGTCTGCCCAGCCAAGGGGCACTTAGGGCTTTTAAAGATACAGGATCTACTTTGTATGTGTCCCTGGTGCGTGTGTTGTGGATGCTTACTGGGTGCTGGGGTTCTTTTTCAAGGTTACGCTTCCTGCCTCGGGTCTGCTGTACCTTATCATGCGGTAGTCTGCCCCTCTGTCTGCCCAGTTGTTTCCCTCCCCAGATGTCTGGCCGCCTCCGTTTCTGCCCGTCTTTGTGTCGTCCCCAATATTTGTCTTCCGCTGTCTGTTTGCTGCCCAAACGTCTGTCTGCCTGCCTTTTTGACTGCTTGTGTGTCTGTCTGTCTGCTTCCCTACCCATCAGTCTGCCTGTCTGCTTGCCTGGTTGTCTGTCTCTCCATCTGTCTGCTTACATCAATGTCTGTCTAGCTACTTGTCTGCATAAGCACTGGTCTGTCTGTCTGCCTACCCTTCTGGCAGGCTGTCTATCTGCCTGTCTGCCTGCCTGCTTGTCTGTCTGTCTCTGCCTTTCTGCCGGTCTGTTTGTCTATCTCCCTGTCTGCCTGACTAGTCGTCTGTTGACTGCCTCTCTGTTTGTCTGTCTACCTGTCTGTCTTTCTACCTGCTTCCCTACTCCTCAGTCTGCCTACCTCTCTGTTTGCCTCTGCCTGCCTCTCTGTTTGTCTGTCTCTCCATCTGTCTGCTTGCTTGCCTGCCTGCTTGTCTATCTCCCCACCTGCCTACCTACCCGAATGTCTCCTGCCTTTCTGTGGGTCTGCCTATCTGTCTATCTAACCACCAGCTTTGCCTGTCTATTTTCCTGCCTCCCTGCCTGTTTGTTTATCTCCCTGCCTGCCTACCCAGCCACCTGTCTGCTGCCTTTCTGTTTTTCTGGCTGCCTGTCGGTCTATCCATCTGCTTGCCTACCCACCTGTCTGACTGCCTGTCTATTTGCTGACCTACCTGCCTGCCTAACCTTCTGGCTGGCTGCCTCTCTATCGATCTGCCTGCCTCCCTGTCTGTCTGTCTCTCCGTCTGTCTGCTTCCCTGCTTGCCTTAATATCTACCTGTTTGTCTTCCTATCCATTTGTTTGCATGTCTATATCTGTCGTCCTCTCGTGTAAATTGCTGGCCACGAGCACTTGGGCTCCCAGGGCAGACAATGTAGTTGGTTGTGTCCTGTGGCTACTCGATTCTGGAGCAGGAAGGAGCCAGATCTCCCCAGTTTGGTCCCTTGCTCCAGGGCCGGCACACGGGGGATGGCGCGAGCTGACCAGCATCACCATCTCTGGCATCTCCAGAGCTCCATCTGTAGGGCTTAGCACCTGGGCCCCCAGGTCACCCTGTGAGGGCCTCCCCATCAGCCCCATCGCCTTTTGTCCCCAGGCAGAGGCTGTGATCAGCCAGTCAAGCTTAAATCAGAGGCGGCTTCTGCAGACAGGGATTCCTGACTCCAGGCCCTTCCTCCTCCCTGCTGAGCTCGGTAGGTGCCTCCTCCCTTCAGGTCCCAGATGCAAGGAGCCCAGTTCATTTAAGGAGGTAGAATGGGCACAGTAAGTTGGGGAGAGACTGGGAGCAGGGACAGACCGTCTCTACCCTCCCTGTAGGAGGGAAAGCTGGGGGATCTTCTCCTGCTGGTGAGGGACAGAGGGGATGCAGGGAAGCAGATTATCAGGGAGCAGTTGTCATTGTATTGTTGTCCTTTTCCTTCTCTCGATGAGCTCCTCAGGCCTGTGAGCTCCTGTCTCTACCTCCATGGCCCTTCCTACAAAAACGAGGATTCAATGACCCTCCAGAATTCCCAGTTTACAATTCTTAGGGAATCACTCCTGGAAGACAGTGGGGGCAGTGAGAGTGTGTGTCCATACACACACAGCCATAGTTAGGAGGATTTAGATCCTGCCTCTATCAGTTCTCCCTGAGAGAGCATGGACAAGATGCACAAGTGGGAGGAGGTCTTTGGGGGTTGGTAGTGGGCCCCTCTCAGCTTTTTTTTGGAGGCACTGAAGGAGTGAGTCTGAGACTATCAAGTCTCCCCCACTTAGCTCCATAGCCATTATAGCAAGTGCTGAGAATAGGAGGACGAGGGCCCAGAGATTCTAAAGGAAAATGAAATGAGAAGCGGGACAGAGGCATCATTAGGAGCACTTGACCATGAGAGGTTTGTAAAATCTGTATCTTTTAGAGCCAGCACGAATTTAGAGGTATTGTCAGAACCTCCCACACAGAATGATGGACTGAGAGATTTAGAAGTAGAGGAAAAAGGCTATTTGACAGCAGGCAGTGGCAGAAAGGGAAATTGAAGTACCCATAAAAGAAATACCAAGGGGAAAGAGGGAAGAGAGGGAGGAGACTTTGGTACATTTGTTACATTTAAATGTGTCTCTGATTAAACATTTTAAAAAGCAATTAATACTGGACTTAACAAATGAGCTTCAAAGGTGAGGGAATAAAAACAATGCATTAAATGCTGTTTATAAGACACTAAATTAATTTATATATCGAGGGATATTCTATGAAATTTCTGGAGGGCAATTAGAGTAGACTAGGTTCGACAAAATGACTTAAAAAGTAGGTATTAGTCCATATGAAGGAAGGATAAAACAAAGGAAAAAAAAAAAACTACACACCAATATCACTCAGATCACTATTACTCAATCATTTGAAACAAAATATTAGGAAATTAGGAAAACCTACACATAGAATTATGTACAATTATTCACCATGACCAAGCTGAATTTATTACCTCAAATGTAAGGATGGTTCAACATTAGGAAAGCAATGAAAATAATATTTTCTAAAAACCTACTAGCCACATTATCATATTAATAGATGCTTTATAAGTTGTTGACATAGTCTAATGCTCATAAATACAACAACAACAACAACAACCCAAACGAACCTATCTTCAAAGCAAAGCACAGGCTTAGAAAGGTCACTTTTTAATATATTAAAAGTACATATCCATAAATATATATCTAATAAAAATTAGAATTATTTACAGAGACCTTATACCAGAAGCTATCCCAAATAAATGCAGAAGTATAGTGATAACTGATGCCTTTCCAGTATACAATTTTACATCTTTTTAGAAATATGGTTAAATATGAATAACAGCAATGATCACGAAATTAAAGAAATATAAATTTGCAAAGGGAAGGCCAAATTATCTTTATTTCCTAATAATGTAGTTATTTTTGTATAATTCCCAAAGAATAAGGAGAAAAAACTGAGATAATATCTTCAGTATAATATTTATATATATAAAATAAACTCATAAAAATCAGCAGCATTTTTGTAAAAAAAAAAAAAAAGGAAAAAAAAATTAGAATAATATGGGGAAAAAAAGAAATCAAAATTTTATTCAAGATGACTATAACAATAAATCCCTGAAAATCCATCTACCAAGACCATTACCAATGGATGAATGCAATGACAAAACACTCATTAGGGAACAAGGATATTAATTGAAAGACTACTGAGTCTGTATGTTTGAATTATACAAAAATAAAGAGATTTAATATCAAATAAATGAATGTATAGAATGCATACCATACTAGTCACACTATCAAAGGTAAATTTGATTCATCTAAACAAAAGAACTCATTTGGAGGAACTAAAGTGCCATCTCCTCTCTGGTCCTGCGATTCCTGGTAGTCATCACTGGGAGACCTCCTGGGTACTGCCCCTGACATCACCCCTACCAAAGGCACTTTTAGACAACTTTGACATTGCCTGATATTTATATCGTACTTTTCAAGTTTTGTGCAAGTGTCCTCTACCTATGGTTTCTTTAACTCCTGAGTTCAGAGCTATTTATTAGAGTATTAAAATCATTCAAGTGGTTTAGAGTCCCCTAGAAGATTTTGAGGGGCAGATCTTTATGTGATCTCATTTATCCTATTATACTTCTCTCCTCTCATTCTTGGGAATTAGGCTTTATTACAAGGTGTCTAGCACTGTGTTAAGTGCTTTATAGCTAGAATCTTAGTCACTGGAACAATTTCCAGGTCTGCCTAGGAGTTGTGATTGGAACTCTGGGGGTACATTTAAGGTGAGACATCTGTGGAATGGATTTCTTGGGTCCAGCTCTGTCACCATGAGGGGAGGCAAAAAGAGCAATACCCATTTGATCAACAAAATTGTATATTCTTGTTCCTTTTCAGGATTGAGAAAACCACTCTTTCTTTAATATTTCATGGTCCATAAAGGTCTCTCTCTGCTCTTTTGCAGAGCCTGAATTACTGGGCACCATTGTATCTTTCAGGGAAGGAGATGGATCTTCAATGAAGTAAGAGACTTTCAATCATTTCTCTTGGAAAAACCAGATCTAAACAGAAAATTTAATCGACAATCACAGGATTCAAGAGAAACATAGAAAGGTAAACAAGGGGTGGAGGAGATATGTTATTTAAAGGATAAACTGTTTAAATCCCTAGATGAGAAAATGATATCTGTAACTTTTGAGAACTATTACCTGTTCCTTGGGCAGACAAAGAGAGGCATCACATGGAAGGAAGGTGTGTACTAGAAAAAGAGGAAAGGGGAAGTACAATGAGACAGATTAATCACATGAAGAGATGCAAAAGCCCCCCTCCCGTCAGAGAAAGAAGGGACGGGGATGAGCATTGTCTGAAGCTTGATCTCATCAGTTTTTGCTCTAAGAGGGGATAACTTAATCATTCAGTTGATAATAGAAATTTATCTAACCCTGGAAAGAAGTAGGAGGAGAAAGAGGAAAGAAAAGGGAAGGACTGGATAAAAGGCAAGAAAAAGAAATAAGAGAATGGGGAAAGGAGAGATAGAAGAGAAGGTAACAGGTTGGCTAGGTTAAAAAAAAATCACTACAGTGCTGGGCCTGAAGTCAGAGGGACCTGAGTTCAAATCTGGCCTCAGACATTTATTATTTCTTAGCTATGTGACCTTGGGCAAGTCACTTAATTCCAATTGCCTCAGGGGAACAAACAAGACTAAGAGAAGGAGAAGAGGGATGACAGGAGATAAGGTATTGGGTGGGACAGATATTAAAAATACAGCTAAGGAGACGATGGAAAGAGTGTACAGAAGTGTATACGGGGGAGAAAATAGGATGGAGGGAAATACAGAGCTGGTAATCATAACTGTGAGTGTGAATGGGATGAACTCTCCCATAAAATGGAAGCGAATAACAGAGTAGATTAAAAAACAGAATCCTACAATATGTTGTTTACAAGAAACGCATTGGATACAACTACATATATAAAGAGTAAAGGTAAAAGGCTAAAACAGAATTTATTATGCTTCAGCTAAAAGAAAAACAGACATAGCAATTCTGATCTCAGATAAAGTAAAAGTAAAAATAGATCTTGTTAAAAGAGGTAAGGATCTTGATAAAGGATAGCATAAACAATAAATTAGTAAGGTACTAAATGTATATGCACCAAATAGTTGAGTAGCCAAATTCCTAGAGAACATTTTAAGCCAGTTATAGAAATAGACAGCAAAACTATATTTTAAGGGAACCTCAATCTTCCCTTCTCAGAATCAGACAAATCTCACCACAAAATAAACAAGAAAGAAACTATGAAAGTTAATAGAATTCTACAAACCTAGATAGGATAGAATTCTGCACAAAACTGAATAGAGAGAGAAAGGAATATATGTTTTCTTGGCAGTGCACGGCACCTAAACAAAAACTGACCACACAATAGGGCATAAAAACCACACAAACAAATGCAGAAAGGCAGAAATAGTAAATGCTTTTCAGACAATAATGCAATACAAATTATATTCAATTAAAGGGCAGGGAAAGATAGACTAAAAATCAATTGATAACTAAATAATAAATTCTAAAAAATGAATGGGTTAAACAACAGATCACAGAAACGATCCATCATTTCATCCAAGAGAATGCCAATAATGACACAATATACCAACATTTATGGGTTTTGCAGCCAAAGAAGTTCTTAGGGGAAATTTTATATCTCTAAATACCTACATGAATAAAATAGAGAAAAGGAGATTGATGAATTGAGCATGCAACTAAATAAGTTAGGAAAAGAGCAAATTAACCCCTCCAATTAAATACCAAATTAGAAATTCTGAAACTCAAGGAAGAAATTAATAAAATTGTAACTAAGAAAACTATTGAACTAATAAATAAAACTAATAATATGTTTAAGAAAAAATGAATAAAAAAATTAAACTTTTGGTTAATTTGATTAGCAAAAGGAAAGGCAGGGGGCAGCTATGTGGTGTAGTAGATAGAGCACTAACCTTGAAGTCAGGAGAACCTGAGTTCAAATGTAGCTTCAGACACTTAACACTAGATGTGTGACCCTGGGTAAGTCACTTAATCCCAATTGCCTCAAGGGGAAAAAAAGAAAAAGAAAAGGAAAAAACCAAATCACCAGCATCATAAATGAAAAAGTTGAACTTAATACAATGAAAACACAAATTAAAGGAATGATTAGGAGCTATTTTGTTCAAATGTATGGCCACAAATCCAACAAGCTAACTGAAATTTACAAAATTGTGAATTGCCTATATTAAGAGAAGAGGAAATAAATTACTGAAATAGTCCCATTTTAGAAAAAGAAATTGAACAAGCACTTAATGAACTCCCTAAGGAAAAATCTCCAGGACCAGATGGATTCACACGTGAATTCTATCAAACATTTTAAGAAAAATTAATTCCAATATTATATAAACTATTTGGAAAAACAGATAATAAAGGAGTCCTCTCAAACTCTTTCTATGACACAAATATGGGACTAATATGAGATTAATATCTAAATCAGGAAGAGCCAAAACAGAAAGAAACTCCAGATCAATCTCCCTAATGAATATTGATGCAAAAATGTTAAAATATTAGCAAAGAGATAACGGCAACTTATCAGTATTTTCATGCACTATGACCGAGTGGGATTTATACCAGGAATACAGGGCTGGTTCAATATCAGAAAAACTATTACCATAACCCACCATATCCATACTAAAAACAACAGAAATCATACAATAATCTCAATAGATGCAGAAAAAGCTTTTGACAAGCACCCATTCCTAGTAAAAACACTAGAATGCATAGCTTTGAAGGGAGCTTTCCTCAAAATCATAAGCAGCATCTACCTAAAATCAACAGCAAGCATTATTTGCAACACAGAGAAGCTGGACTCATTCCCAATAAGCTGGGGGTGAAACAAAGAACCTCACTGAGCATCACTATTATTCATCGTCGGACAAGAAATGTTGGCTTTAGCAATAATAAAAGAAAAAGAAATGAAAAGGAATTAGAATAGGTAATGAAGTAATAAAACTATCACTCTGCAGATGATATGATGATATACTTAGAAAATCCTAGAAATTCATCCAAAAAAATTTCTGAAAACAGTTTATAGCTTTAGCAAAGTTGCAGGATAGAAAATAAACCCACAGAAATCATTAGCATTTCTATACACAACTGACAAATACCATCAGCGAGAGACTCAAAGAGAAGTTCCATTTAAAATGACTGAAGTTATTTCGGGGAGTCTAACTGCCAAGACAAACCCAAGAACTATATAAAAACAATTACAAAACTGTTGTTGCACAAATAAAGTCACATCTAAACAATGAGAAAAATATGACTTGCCCACAGACAGACCAAGCTAACATAAAAAGGACAATTCTGCCTAAATTGGTCTACTTGTTCACCACCATACTGAACAACACCCATTTGATCAAGTACATCGTATCTTTTTTGATCCTTTTCAGGACCGAGGAAACTACTCTTTCTTTAATATTTCATGGTTTATATGATATTTCTTTGTACTGTGCTCCAGAACCCGGAATAGGAAGAATCAGAAAAAAAACAAACTGACAAGCAATTACTCAAAATTTATTATCTATCAGGAAGTCTCTGAGGGTTTTGATCTAGATTGTGCCCTCCTAAGGCTTACACTTAATTAGGGAAGGAAACATTTAGATATGAAAATCTGTGTAAAGAAAATACATGTTTATTTGAGGCCCTAGAAAGATCAGGAAAGGCTTCACATAGAAAGTGACCTTTGAGTTGAGTTTTGAAGGAAGCCAGTGATTCTTTTTTCTTTTTTTAAGCTTTTTATTTTTTATTTTATTTTATTTATTTTTTTAAATAACTTTTTATTGACAGAACCCATGTCAGGGTAATTTTTTATAACATTATCCCTTGCACACACTTCTGTTCTGATTTTTCCCCTCCTTCCCTCCACCCCATCCCCTAGATGGCAAGCAGTCCTTTACATGTTAAATAGGTAACAGTATATCCTAGATACAATATATGTGTGCAGAACCGAACAGTTCTCTTGTTGCACAGGGAGAATTGGATTCAGAAGGTAGAAATAACCCGGGCAGAAAAACAAAAATGCAAGCAGTTTATATTCATTTCCCAGTGTTCTTTCTTTGGGTGTAGCTGCTTCTGTCCATCCTTGATCAATTGAAACTGAATTAGCCCTCTTTAGCAAAGAGATCCACTTCCATCAGAATACATCCTCAAACAGTATCGTTGTTGAGGTATATAACGATCTCGTGGTTCTGCTCATTTCACTTAGCATCAGTTCAAGTAAGTCTCACCGGTCCTCTCTGTCTTCATCCTGCTGGTCATTCCTTATAGAACAATAATATTCCATAACATTCATATACCACAATTTACCCAACCATTCTCCAATGGATGGGCATCCATTCATTTTCCAGCTTCTAGCCACTACAAACAGGGCTGCCACAAACATTTTGGCACATACAGGTCCCTTTCCCTTCTTTAGTATCTCTTTGGGGTATAAGCCCACTAGAAACACTGCTGGATCAAAGGGTATGCACAGTTTGATAACTTTTTGAACATAGTTCCAAATTGCTCTCCGGAATGGCCGGATGTGTTCACAATTCCACCAACAATGTATCAGTGTCCCTGTTTTCCCACATCCCCTCCAACATTCCGCATTCTTTCCCTGTCATTCTAGCCAATCTGACAGGTGTGTAGTGGTATCTCAGAGTTGTCTTAATTTGCATTTCTCTGATTAATAATGATTTGGAGCATATTTTCATATGTCTATAAATAGTTTCAATTTCTTCATCTAAGAATTGTCTGTTCATATCCTTTGACCATTTGTCAATTGGAGAATGGCTTGATTTCTTATAAATTAAATGAGGCCTTTATCAGAACCTTTGACTGTTAAAAATATTTTCCCAGTTTATTGTTGCCCTTCTAATCTTGTCTGCATTTGTTTTGTTTGTACAAAAACTTTTCGTTTTGATATAATCAAAATTTTCTATTTGTGGTCAATAGTGATCTATAGTTCTTCTTTGGTCATAAATTCCTCCCTCTCCCACAGGTCTGAGAGGTAAACTATCCTATGCTCTTCCAATTTATTTATCATCTCATTCTTTATGCCTAGATCATGAACCCATTTTGACCTTATCTTGGTGTTCGGTGTTAAGTGTGGGTCAATGCCTAGTTTCTGCCATACTAATTCCCAATTTTCCCAGCAATTTTTGTCAAGTAATGCGTTCTTATGCCAAAAACTGGGGTCTTTGGGTCTGTCAAATACTAGATTATTAAAGTTATTGGCTGTCTTGTCCTTTGAACCTACCCTATTCCATTGCTCAACTAGTCTATTTCTTAGCCAATACCAGATGGTTTTAGTAACTGCTGCTTTATAACATAATTTTTGATCTGGTACAGCTAGGCCACCTTCATTTGATTTTTTTTTCATTAATTCCCTTGAAATTCTTGACCTTTTGTTTTTCCATATGAACTATGTTGTTATTTTTTTTAGGTCATGAAAGTAGTTTTGGGGGAGTCTAATTGGTATAGTGGGAAGCCAGTGATTCTAAGGGCAGAGGCGAGGAGGGAGGACACTTCAGGCATGAGACCCAACAAGAATAAAATTTAGAGGCCTGAAGACCAGCAAGCAATTCATTTTGTCTGCACAGAAAGAGGGATGAAGGAGGCAATGCATAAGAAGACTAGAAAAATAGTTGCAGCCAGTCTGTAAAGGGTTTTAAAGATGAATCAGATATATTTAACTCAATAACCCCGTGTTCAAAAAATGTGAAAACATAAATTATTTGGAGACCTCATTCAATATGAACTTCTAAAAGAACCTGAAAAATAGTTTGGTAAAAATTATTCTTAGACTAATAGGTTTTAATACCTGCTGTACATAAGTTCAAAACATATAAAGCTAGAAAATGAAAGTTCATATCATTATGATTACATGACTTAAACATCCACATCCAGGGTGAGATTTCTGAAACAAACAAAGGAATGAGGCTGTTACAAAAGGCAAAAGAGATAAGTTTGATTGCATGGAATTGAACATCTTTTACATGATCAAAACCATGTCCTTTGTAGTAAAAAGAAAGCTGTCAATGGGCGGGGCACAGAGGAATCTTTGTATCTACTATCCTCTTTAGGGGATGTCATCTAAAATATATAGAACATTTGTGTGCATCTAAAAGAACAAGCTCCATTCCCAATGGCTAAATGATCAAAAGGAGCAAAAAATCCACAAAAAAGAATTGTAGACAATTAACAAGCATATGAGATTTCTGTATATTACTAATAATATATGAATTAAAAATCAAAAGTCTGAGATTATGCCTTATACTTACTACACTGTCGAGGAGGCACAATACGGAAATATTTAGTGTTGGAAGGACAACCATAAGTTGGGTATACTGATATGCCATTTTGGGAGCAAGAAATTGGTACAACCACTTTGAGAAATCAATTTCAAATAACTAGACCTCTCACCTAGAAGTCCTACTTCTAGGTAGATAATTAATGGTAGTCAAAAACAGAAAGAAAGAGCTTATATACTACAAAGTATTTATGGCAACCGAGTAAAAAAATTAGTCATACAATAGATGCCTATCATTTGGAGAATGGATAAATAAATGCTGGTATTTTGTCAAAATAAAATATTAATTCATTTTATTTAACAATAACTATGAAGAATTTAGAGAAGTGTGGGAACATTTTTATAAAGTAACGTGGAGTGAAGTCAGGAACCAGGAAAGCAATATACACAGTGGCAATAGCAATGTAAAGGAAAGGATCAAAATAGAGATACTGAAATTTCTCATTATAATGATCAAGACTATGTACAAAAAATTGAGAAAATATACCTCCTAACTTTACAGAGGGAAGGAGCTATTGATGCAGAATGTTGTGTACTTCATAAGATGTGACTGAAATATTTATTTATTTTAGTAAAGTGCTTCTTTTTATCAAAAAAAAAAAGATGAAAGAAAGAAGAAAAGATCATTAATCTATAGAAATGTTTACAGAAGTTCTTTTTATATGAAAAAAGCTGAAAATTTGGGAGATGGCCATCAATTGGGCAAAGGTCATTTATGAATGCCTTGGGTAATTATTGTCCTGTAAGAAATGGGGAGATAGATTACTTCAGAGAAGCATTAGAATTACCTGCATGAATTGGTACTGCAGTAGGAAATGAGCAGAACCAGAACAATATGGATTATAGAATCACTATTATAAAAGGGGGTAGTTTGTAAGGCTTTTTTAAACTGATGATGAATGAAATGGGCAGAATCAGAACAATTACTACATTATCAACAACAATTTAAGAACAAACAAATCGGAAGCTGTGAGAATGCCGAACGATGCAATTATCATCCATGATTCTGAGAATCAGGAATAAAGTATGCGATCCATGATAGAGAAGGGCTGTTCCTTTGTGACCTGGAAGCAAAAGATTACTACTACCAAAGAGATGATCACTTGGCTAAACTCATCTCCAAAAAAGTTCAGTTTAAGTATAGTCATTCACCAATCTCCTTTCCTCTCTAGACAAAACTTAGGTGTTGGCATTATTCGGAGTCTAGAAACCTAGCTTGAATGTGCAGAATTTGTGATTGGGGATCACCTGTTTTTCGTGGATGAAAATGATCTTTGCAAATATCAAGTTCAAAGACGTGGGGGAAGTCCAAAGCCCTGGTTGAAGGCCTCTCCTAAATTTGAGTTTTCCACACAGTGGACTCATTCGGTACTTTCCTCAGGTCCCAACCCTGGCTAGTTCACTAGCTAATGGAAACAGAAACATTGAATCAAGGATGTTCCAGAAATTTAATTGTTCCTGTCCTTCAGCAAATAATAGTAGGGGTCAAGGATTTGGGACATAGATTAGAATTGTGGGGAAAACCAATGAAATATTGGGTAGGCATAGAATGAACAGCTTTTGGTAATGACTAAGATGAGTTACAGAAATGGACCTTACCAATCCTCCAGAAGGTCTGCTGGTATCTAGGTTATCTGAGGAGAGTCAGATCTGGTATTTGATGAACACAACCTGTCACAGATCCTCACCAGTCTATGACCCGCAAAAGGAGAGTGAGTTCACTTACGGGAAGGCCAGTTGATATCTAGGGAGAATCAGATGACTTGGTTCCCATCTTTCATATTCTCCGAATTACCATCATACTTGACTGCAAACAACGTAGGACTTTCAAAGAAATGTAGACACACCATTTGAACCGACGGGACAACCTCTCAGGTTTCCAAAAATTAGGGCCGCCCGCCAAAAAGTAGGGTTGTCCGATTCCAGATCTTCTAAACAAATCAGGCTTAAATATGTACTGAATCTGTCAAGAGTGTCTAATAGAAGATGTCAGCTGAGTCTGTCCACCTTAATGGTCATCGGTGCTCAACATGAGACTTGACATGGCTAGATTTCTATTCTATTTAGTATCTTGCCTTTCATGCTCATTAGGATGAATCTGCTGTCTTTGTGTTTTCTTGGTGAATCTCTATACTGGTAAACACATGAGATCAAGTCTTCTGTCATTCCAGGAAACTTTACTCCCATTTCCATAGAATCTGCTCCTATTTTCTGCCTGAATGCTATCTAGTTTTCTCAACAATTTATGTCAAATGAGTCCTTCCCTGAGTAACTGGAAACTTTGAATTCATTAAACCAAGTGCTGTATTTTCTTCTATATGATTTGTCCTTTTCCATTTTGCCAAGTGACTTTGTTTGTAATCATCCTGCCAAGTCTGTAATCACTTCTAGTTGAATTTGAGATCTGGTTCTGATAGACGCCGTTTTCCCCAGTTTTTTCACTTTAAGTTGTAATCTGAAACACGAATTTCCTTCTTTTCTAGTTCCTTTGGTAATTTGGTACAGCACAAAGTTCATTAATTTATGTATTATGATAATTTTTTACTTATTGGTTTGGTCTGCCTTAGAATAGTTTCCCCAATTCTTACATCTGTCTTTATGCACTTATATATTAGAATGCATAGAGGTGCATAGTGGTACTTTCCCAAATGTTTTTTATTTAAAAAAACAATCCCCAAATGTTTTATAACCTCTGTAGCCATTCAGAATAGAATTTATTCTTCTAGTTTTCTCACTGTATTTCATTAATGATATATAGAAATAATGAAGATTTACATATATTGCTTTTTACATTCTATAATTTTAGTGAATTTATTCTTTCAATTAAATTTGACTCTTCAGGTTTTCTAATAGGTCCTCATATTGTCTAAAAAAGTATGAATTCAGATTCCTTTTTGCTTATTCTTGCTTCCTGTGTCCTCTTTATTGTCTTATTGCTATAGCTAGTATTTCTAGAACCACATTAAATACCAGTGATGATAATAGGTGTTCTCGTTTTACTCATCATGTTATTTGAATAGCTTCAGTTTTCTCCATTCTATATAAGTGTTGCTCTTGTATTTAGATAGATAGAAATGACTATATTAAGTAAAGATCCATTCACTCCTTTGCATTTTAGAGTTATTAAGAAATGCAGGCCTAAGATTTGGACAAAAACTTTTCCAGAATCTACTGACACGATCATATGTGCCTCCAAGAGCAAATACAAAATGCTTTGACACCCGAAGCCCCTCCTAATGAGCCTCCTCCTACTTTTCCAGTCTTCTCACGCCCCACTTCTGACACATTCTCTCCAATAAAAGACAAAGGCTGTTTTAGGAACAAGAGCCTGCCTCTCTTAGCTACAGGCATTTTTTTTGGCTGTCACCCAGAATACTTTTTCTCCTCCTTTCTGAGTACACGATCACTCTGACTTCTTTTAAATCCAAACTAAAATTTCCCTGATCTACAGGAAGCTTTCTCCAGCCCTTCTTAATACAAGTGCCTTCTAGCTGTTAATTCTTTCCTATTACCCTCTCAAGAGCTTACTTTGAGGTGTTTGCATGTGGTTCGTTTTGAAGATCTTTGAGGGCAAGCACTGTATTTTCCCTCTTTTTGTATCCACAGCTCTAAGGCTTATGTACCTGACACATAAGTACTTAGTAAATGTTTACTGATTGCTTAAAAGATTTGGAGTCAGGTGGTCAGCTAGCAGTAGAAAGGAAGGGGATGCCTGGAAAGAATGAAGACGGAAAGTAGATTCAGTCCAACCCGTGTGGCCTCCTCTCTCCGGCGCTTTGGTCCAAGCTGTGTCTCACAAATTTCCTGTCTTCCTATCAATATCCCAGGGAAAGACTGAGATCAGTTGATGGCAGTGTCTGATTAAGTGCCAAGAACAGACTAGGTGCAGATTCATAGCTCTACAAAGAACCCCCAGAAAATGACACCATCCCCCAAGAATTTCCAGAAGCTATGAATTAGTCCACTTCCATATAGACCCTAAATTTCAGTCCACTCTCTGTGAATCCTGCAGGAAGTTTTGAGACGGTGTCATGGAAATTTTGGAGAAAGTTTTGTACCGATGTTCATAGTCTACCACTTTACCAACTATCCTTTTATTGACTATATGATATATTTTTAAAAGAAAGGGAAATGACATATAATAGAGATCTGCAGTGTCAAGTATAATCCTGGAAGGAAAGAAGAAAGGAAACAAGGATTTATTAAGAGTCTTACAGTTGCAAGGCACCATGTTATGCATTTTACAAACATTATTTTATTTGATCCTTACAACAAGTCCTGAGAGTTAGCCACAGTTATTATCCCCATTTTCAGGTAGTAAGGCAGCCATCATAATGTCAGTAAGGGTCTGACATCAGCCTCAAGTTCCAATACTCTCTCCACTGAGCTGCTACCTAGCTACTTCTGTCACGTTCTACCATGCATATGGCAATGCCCATTTTGTTTACTGTATGTTAAATTCAGCACAAAAGCAAATACAACTTCAATACGTAGATAAAAAGAAAGAAAATCTACTTTTCTAAAAGCTTCTTGTTTCATGATTAAACGCTATCAACTAAAACCCACGGCAAGAAGCACCTGTGGGGGACTCGTGAGCTATACCGCTGTAAAGACAATCTCCCTTTCAGAATCCCAGGATTACTCCTCGATCTGTGAGGGGATTTAGTAGCCACTTTCTGGTTATCGAACATGAATCTGTCAGTGTGAGTGGGAAATAGAAATCACCTCAGAACATTTGGCTGCTCTGATTTTTTTTTTCTGTCTTCTTTTCTGTCAAGGTTCTCTGCCTCTGATCACCATTCTTCCACCCTAAACACGGACGGGATGATTCCACTTCATGTATTTCTAGGGACTCTTTTCCTTTGTCAGACAGGAATTGGAATTCTGGGGAACTCCATACTCCTGTCTTTTTTCATCTTCACTCACCATAAGCTGAGGGCCACAAACCAAATCGTCAGCCAGCTCACTTTAGCCAACTTCCTTTCTGTGCTCTCCAGGGGTATCCCAATGACAATATCTGTATTTGGGGTGAAAGACTTCCTGGACGACACCTGGTGCAAAATTGATTTTTATCTTCAGAGAGTCGGCCGGGGTTGTTCTCTCTGTAGCACTTGCCTGCTGAGCAGCTTCCAGGCGGTTGTCATTAGTCCCAACACCTCCCCGTGGGATGAGCTCAGAGCCAGAGCTCCCAAGTACATCATCCCTTCTTGCCTGTTCTGCTGGGTCTTTAGCCTATTCTCAGAAGCTGGCGTTATCACAGGCATGAAAGGCCCACGGAGCAGCAATAACATTTGACTTCATTTTCTGTACCTGGAAAAACCCGGCCAGGTATTTTATACTGTTAACTACCTTCCAAGACGTGTTCTGTGTGGGGCTGATGATATGCACAAGCAGCTACAAGATAATTCTCTTGAGAAAACACTACCAGCAAGTCCAGCACTTGTACCGGACCAGCTGCTACCCCAGAGCCTCCCCAGAGAAACGGGTGACCGTGTCCATCCTGCTGCTGGTGTTCGTTTTTGTCTCCTTTTACTTAATCAACTGCATCTTTGCCATGTACCAAAACTTCTTCCTGAACTCCAGCCAGCTGATGGTGAATGTGTCTGCATTTTGTGCGCTATGTTTCCCAACAATCAGCCCCTTCCTTCTGATCTCCAGAGACAGACAAACAGCCAGAGCCTGTTGTGCTCCCAGAGGTAGGCACAAGCATGGGCCTCCTACTTAATACTGAGACTTGTAAGGAGCCCCTCTCCTTCGGCTCACAGAAGGAAGGACCCTTCCTTCTTGATATCCAGGAAAGGAAGCACGTGAGTGACCCCAGTTCCTAACTCTGATCCCATTCAGAAATACACAAAAGGACCAAGATCTAGCTGGTGAACATTGCTCAAAACATTTTATGATTAGCTGACAAAGGGGAACTAGGACTCCAAGGGGGCCTGGGATCCTGGTTGCTCTAGGTTACAGGACTGCATTTCAGAGGTCACCTTCCTCTGGCATCCACCCTACAACTTCCTTACTCTCAGATTCAGTATTGGAATAGACTTGTTGTATGCAGATAGCATCCCAGCATAATAGGAATTGGGTCCAGCAGCTTTATATCACCTCAGATCCCCCAGCAAAATGACATCCTGGCCTCTCCTTGCAGTTCTTAATTGTCTGCCTCAGTTCCTTAATCTGTACAATGAATCGGAGATGGAAATGGTAAACCACTCTAATATCTCTGCCAAGAAATCCCCAAAAGGGGCCACAGAGAGTTGGGCATGACTGAAAAATTACTGAGCAACAACTATCACAATGAAACCTGTGGTAATGTTCTGCTCTAACAGGTTATTTTAAATATCTCAACATCTGTAATAGTCATCTCTCTGTCTCTGTCTTTCTCTTTATGTCTCTCTCTGTCTCTATCTCTCCCTCCCTCCCCTCCTCCATCCTTCCCTGCCTCCTTCTCTGTGTCTCTCATACTGTTTCCCTATTTTATTTCTCTCTTTCTCTCTCTAGATGTGTCACTGTCATTTTCTCTGTGTTTCTCTCTGTCTCTGTTTCTATCTCTCTCTCTTCTTTCTCCCCCCACTTCACGGCCCCTCTCTGTCTCTTTTGCTCTCTCTCTCTATCTCTCTCTTGCTAACTCCCTCTTTATTTTCTCTCTGTCTCTGTTTCTCTCTTTCTTTTTATGTCTGTCTGTCTCTCTGATTCTCTCTTTTTCTCTCTGATTTTTCCTGTCTGTCTCTCTCTATCTCTTTCTCTCAATGTGTGTGTCCCTCTTTCTTTTCTCTCTCTGTCTCTCCATGTCTCTCTCTCCTTCAAAACTATACGTAGCATGGTCCATAATGTCACTGAATTAGAACACTGCAAAGGGCCTTACTAACCATACACTGCATCCTATTCGTGTAAAAGTTTGCCCTTACAACATACTTTGACAAATAGTCACTTAAAATCTACTTAAAGACCTACAAGTAGAGAAGGAACCCAAACTCTTTTGAGACAGTCATCAAGGTTAGGCAGATTTTTATCACATAAATCTCAAATTTACCTCCTTAGCATTTTCATCTATTGCTCTTAGTCCTAGCCTCTCACGACAACTTGGACAAACCTAATTCTTGCTCCCAATGCAGCCTCTGAAAAGTTCACATCACTGAAAGGATGACACTTTCTTCTTTAAGTCTTCTCTCCAAATTCCTACATCAGAAATATTGAAGAGTCTTCACCATCCTGACTCCCTTCTTTACACGCTCGGCAAGTTGTCATATCTTTCTTAAACCATAACATTCAGAAAGACGAACAGAAGAAATGAGCTTTTACTGAGTGTGTTCTGTGTGCCAGTCACTGTGCTAATTGCTGGGAATCCAAGTCAAGGCAAAAAAAAGGAAAATCCTGTCTTCACTGAGCTTACATTCTAATTTAAAAAAAAAACTACACATGAAAGGAAATTGAAAAGCAGAGAGAGTTGGGAATGAGAAATGAAAGAACCTAACTACATGGGGCATGACTTTGAAGCCTAGGGGAAGTCAGGAATGAAGCCAGGAGGAGTATATATTGAGGTCGACCCTTGATTCTCTACAAAATGAAGGCTCCAGGAAGAACTCACATGGGGGCAGGTCTCACAGAAAAATGTTCTAGAATCATGGACCAAGAGAATTGGAGCCAATTCCATACAGATCTCAGAGGCCCCAGGCACTCAGAAAAATCCCAGCACGAGGCAGCAGTAGAGGCAGCAGGGCTTGGATTTGAAGGGTAGTACAGGTCAGAAAAGGGACCAGAAGGACAAAGAACTAAAAGAATAAAAGGATGGAGCCCAGTGGGAACTTCATGACCCTCTCTTACCTAGCCTAAGATTGCATTGGCTCTTCTGATTATTATATCACCAAGTTGACCCATATTAATCTTGCACTCCCATGAAACCCGCAGATCTTTTACAGAATGATTGGTTTTTATGCCTCCACCATCTGGTCCTTCTAAAGAATCCAAGTACAAAATTTCACTCCATCATTCAGTATCTCAAACTGCTTTATGTCAAATGCAAATGTTATGAACATAATATTATGGTCATTGTCATAAATATTAAAAATCCCTGTGGTATTCCACTAGAGATCTCCTGTCACATTGACATTAAACCATTTGCAACTATTCTTAGAGTCCAGCCATCCAACTTGTATAATTTCATCTCTTCCTCCTTTTCTCTTCATCTTCTTCATTAGAAGTATAAGAAAGAAAGGTCTGGAGAGACGTACACAAACTGATTCTGAGTGAAATGAGCAGGGCCAAGAGATCATTACATACTTCAACAACAATACTATATGATGATCAATTCTGATGGACCTGGCCATCCTCAGCAATGAGATGAACCAAATCAGTTCCAATGGAGCAGTAATGAACTGAACCAGCTACACCCAGGGAAAGGACTCTGGGAGATGATTAAGAACCATTACATTGAATTTCCAATCCCTATATTTTTGCCCACCTGCATTTTTGATTTCCTTCACAGGCTAATTGTACAATATTTCAGAGTGTGATTCTTTCTGTACAGCAAAATAATGGTTTGGTCATGTATACTTATTGTGTATCTAATTTATACTTTAATATATTTAACATCTACTGGTCATCCTGCCATCTGGGGAAGGGGGTGGGGGAGAAGGAGGGGAAAAATTGGAACAAGAGTTTGGCAATTGTCAATGCTGTAAAATTATCCATACATATAAACTGTAAACAAAAGGCTATTAAAATAAAAATATATATATGAAAAAAAGAAGTATATGAAATACTTTATCAAAAGTTTTGCTAAAGCCTAGATAAATTTCATCCACAGCATTGCCCTCATCTGCAGGTTTGATAATCCTTTTACAAAAGACAGCAAGGTTAGACTGGCACAGCCTCAAATACATGCCATGAAATACTTTCATTTCTTAGTGTTATTTGAGGCAGAGTCCTCAGCTGAGAGGGTGGTAGGCTTAAGGAGACAAGAGGAAGTTTTAATTATTCCTGGGGTAAAAGGACAGAGAATCCTTCAGAGGGGAGAAGAAGACTACCTTTCTAAAGGAAAGGCTCACTGAGAATGGAGAATAAAGTTCATCTGGCAAGGAGAGATCAAACCAAGTTATCTCTACAGCAACTTCCAGAGCTGGCAGTCCCAGATTCTATTACAGAGAGAGGGCACTTCAGAGAAGTTGTCTTCTGCTGAATCCCACACTCCAAGACTTGCAGTGGCCCAGCTCATAGTATTTCTTGTCCAAGAACAAGAACTTCTTTTGAAACCTCAGTTTTCCCAGGTTCATCCAGGTTCCTAAGGCTACATATAAAGGGATTTCGCTTGGGAGTCACCATGGTGAACATCAAAGAGCTAATTTTTCTCCCTCCACAAAGTGTGTCAATGACAGAAGGCTGTTTTGTAAATGCCAGTGGTTTTCCATTATAATGGAGTGATTACTGTCAGATGAGAACCACAGATGCAAAAAGGCCTCTGGTGGCCATTGGTTGCTGGGACTCTGAAGATGGACATCATGGTGTAGACATAGGATGTCGGGATGAATACATATGGGAGAAGGATGACAGAGCCTCTCAAGACCAAAATCAAAAACTGTCTGGGGTGAGTGTCAGAGCATTCCAGCTCAAGTAGCAGGGGCGTGTCCCAGAAGAAGTGGGTGACAGTGTTGTCCCCATAAAACTACAGCTGGGCCAGTAACAGATTGTAGACCAAGGCAACCAAGTTGATGTGTTCCCAAGATATAGTTGCCAGCAGAGCACAAAGATCTGGGCTCATGACTTTGACACAATTGGAGAGGCCTGGTGGCTGAAAGGAAGTTATTCATTATGACAAAACTGACAGAGTAAAAAAGTTGAGTCAGGTAAATGTCCAGACCAGTACCCTTATATCAGTTTTCATTCTCCTCCTTGACCTGTCTTTGGTAATTGACCTTAATGTCCACCCCTTACTTAGCACATATTTGACTTCTCTCCTTCACTCCTTCCTTGAAGAATTGATGTTTGAGGGGTTAATGCTAAATTATTTATGTTTAATTTTACAATAACAAATGAGGCTGCACATTGGATGCCTCAGTTTCCTCATCTTTAAAACAGGAAATAACATCAGCTAATTTACAGACTTGCTGTGAAAGCTAAATGCGACAAATAAAGGATTTTGCAAATTTAAGGCATTATATAAAAGATAGCTATTATTAATATTATTTTTGATGATGATGATGACAAAGATGATCATGATGAAAACGCTCCATATGCACAATGGGACCTAACATGTGAACCGTCTTTTAACCCTAACACTCTAGTATGAATAGATGAATTGATAATATGGTTCCCCTGTTGTTTTTAGGTCAACATCTACTATTTCTTGAAGGAGACAAAATCTTTTGAATAGAAGTTGGATAAGACCATCCATTAGATAACATTTGTGGTGTGTAGCTCAGCTTCTCTGATTAGAACTAAAAATACAGCTAAGTTTGGAAGGAAGTACTGACTAGTATGTTAAGAAATATGTATATCTTTCCTTGCAAAAGGAATAAAGAGCATGATATTGCTTAAGATTTATATTGTCCAAAAAAAAAAGACCTTATAAAATTTCTTTTATAAACCTAGGAAAGTTCTTGGAATATCTAATAATAAATTCTAATTAACCCTGAAAAAAAGAGATTTATATTGTCCTGTTATTCTTCCAAGACTTTTTGATTGCTTAGATGTACTTTATTCCCAGGGTATTCATATCTATAAAGAACAAAGAGGTTCATGTCCAACAACATTCTTACACATTTTCTTCCATACTGAAGAAAGTTAAAATTGCTTTAATTTTAATTTTCTTTATTATCAAGCTTGGCCAACATCAATGCACATAAATATTTAAATATATGAAGAACAGGCTGAGCAAATGGAATAAAAATGACAATACCACCTAAATGAATCTATGAATTTAGTGCCATACCAATCAAACTCCCAAGAAACTATTTTACTGACCTAGAAAAAATAACAAAGTTTATTGTGAAGAACAAAAGGTCAAGAACTTCAAGGGGATTAATGGGAAAAATTGCCAATGAAGTGGCCTAGCTGTGCCAGAGCTTAAACTATCTTAAACTATATTAAAAAGCAGCAGTCATCAAAACTATTTGGTACTAGATAAGAAATAGAGTAACCAATCAGTGCAATAAATTAGAATCACATGACAAAATGGTATAACTACAGCAATTTAGTGTTTGACAAACCCAAAGACCCCAGCTTTGGGGGTAAGAACTCAATATTTGACAAAAACTGCAGGGAAAATTTGAAACTAGTATGGCAGAAACAAGGAACTGACCCATATCTAACACCATATATCAAAGTAAGGTCAAAATGGGTTCATGGTTTAGAAATAAAGAATGATATTATAAGCAATTAGAAGAACAAAGGATAGTTTACCTCTCAGCTCTATAGAGAAGGAAGGAATTTGTGGCCAAAGAAGACCTAAAACTCATTATAGAACACCAAATAGATAATTTTGATTATATTAGGTTAAAAATGTTTTGTACAAATAAAACTAATGCAGACAAGATCAAAGGGGAAGCAATAAATAAAATAAATGCTTTTACATTAAAGGATCCTGATAAAGACATAACTTCTAAAATATATAGAAAATTGACTCAAATTTATAAGAATTCAATCTATTCTCCAACTGATAAATGGTCAAAGGATATGAACAGACAATTTTCAGATGAAGAAATTAAAACCATTTCTAATCATATGAAAAAGTGCTCTAAATGACTATTGATCAGAGGAATATAAATTAAGACAACTCTGAGACACCACTACACACTTCACAGATTGGCTAAAATGACAACCAAAGGTAATGGTGAATGTTGAAGGGGATGTCGGAAAATTGGGACACTGATACATTGTTGGTGGAATTGTGAACGGATCCAACCATTCTGGAGAGCAACTTAGAACTATGCTCAAAAAGTTATCTAACTGTGCATACCCTTTGATCCAGCAGTGTATCTACTGGGCTTATATTCCGAAGAGATCTTAAAGGAGGGAAAGAAACCCAAATGTGCAAATGTTTGTGGTAGCTTTTTTTATTTTGTTTCTAAGCTACTCCAGTGTTTTCCATTTTTAATGCATCTTTACAATATGAAAATGGCAGTTCACGTAAATCCAAGCTTTTCTGAAATCAGGCTGATCATCACTTCTTACAAGATAATAATATGCCATTACATTCATATACCATAACTTACATTCACTAATTAATAGGCTTCCATTCGATTTCCAATTCTTTGCCAACATAAAAATAGCTGCTACAAACATTTGCGGACTCAGCCATGACACTGCTGAATAAAAGAGTAAGCAAGTTTTACGACTCTTTGGGCATGGTTCCATATAACTCTCCAGAATTGTTGGGTCATTTTACAACTCCAGCAATAAAGCATTAGTGTCCCAGATTTCCCACATCCCCAGTAACATTTAAATTTAATCTATTCCTGTAACCTTACTCTATTTGAGAGGCTTGAGGTTGTACCTCAGAGTTCTTGTCATTTGAATTTCTCTAATCAATATTGATTTAGCACATTTTTTCATGTGATTATAGGTGATTTTAATTTCTTCATCTACAAATTGTCTATTCCTATCCTTTGACCATTTATCACTTGCAGAATGATTTGTATTCTTAGAAGTTTGATTCAGTTCTCTGTATATGAGGACTTCATTGCCCTGTAAAAATGTTTCCCCATCTTTCTTTTTCCCTCCACTGGCTACATTAGTTTTGTTTTTGCAAAAACTTTGCTTTTTTTTTGCTTCAGCTGAATGGATTCTGCTCTAGCTTTATCCTTGCTGTTTAAGAGAAAGGTGGGGAAGGGAGAAGAAAAAAATTGGAACAAAAAGTGTTGCAAAGGTGAATGTTGAAATCTATCTTTACATATTGTGAAAATGAAAAGCTATTATTTTTTAAAATAACTTTTTATTGACAGAACCCATGCCAGGGTAATTTTTTCAACACTATCCGTTGCACTCACTTCTGTTCCGATTTTTCCTCTCCCTCCCTCCACTTCCTCCCCCAGATGGCAAACAGTCCTATACATGTTAAATAGGTAACAGTATATCCTAGATACAATATATGTTTGCAGAACCGAATAGTTCTCTTGTTGCACAGGGAGAATTGGGTTCAGAAGGTATAAATAACCCCGGGAAGAAAAACAAAAATGCGAGCAGTTTACATTCATTTCCCAGTGTTCTTTCTTTGGGTGTAGCTGCTTCTGTCCAGCATTGATCAATTGAAACTGAGTTAGATCTTCTCTTTGTTGAAGAGATCCACTTCCATCAGGAATTCCTCATACAGTATTGTTGTTGAAGTATATAATGATCTCCTGGTTCTGCTCATTTCACTTAGCATCAGTTCATGTAAGTCTCTCCAAGCCTCTCTGTATTCACCCTACTGGTCATTTCTTTTTCTTTCTTTTTTTTTTTTTTTTTTTTTTAGATTGATAAAAGAGGTTTATTATTGTAAGCAAAGTTAAAGTATAGGTAAAGGTAGAGATAAGGAGGGCACTGGACAGAGGGTCCTCACATGGTAGCCATGTTTGGAATCTCTGCAAAGAGGGGTTCCCAGCATGGCCTTTTTATAATAGGAGACTTAGCTCGAGGGGCTTTCGGGTGTAGCCCCAAAGTTGACTCAGATCTGGGTGGGGCTGGGAACAGGTCAAATCTTCTATTGGAATTCAAAGGGTCCAGGATTTGTGAGTTAAAGGGCAATTTACATTATTAACTAGGAGAGGGTGGGAATCTAGAAAGGAATCTTTCCCGCATCATTCCCCCCTCAAGCCCTACTGGTCATTTCTTACAGAACAATAATATTCCATAACATTCATATGGGACAATTTACCCAGCCATTCTCCAATTGATGGGCAGTCATTCATTTTCCAGGTTCTAGCCACTATAAACAGGACTGCCACAAACATTTTGGCACATACGGGTCCCTTTTTCCTTCTTTAGTATCTCTTTGGGGTATAAGCCCAGTAGTAGCTAGCACTGCTGGATCAAAGGGTATGAACAGTTTAATAACTTTTTGGGCATAATTCCAGATTGCTCTCCAGAATGGTTAGATCCGTTCACAACTCCACCAACAATGAATCAATGTCCCAGTTTTCCCGCATCCCCTCCAACATTCATCATTTTTTCTTCCTGTCATCTTAGCCAATCTGACAGGTGTGTAGTGGTATCTCAGAGTTGTCTTAATTTGCATTTCTCTGATCAATAGTGATTTGGAACACTCTTTCATATGAGTGGAAATAGTTTCAATTTCATCATCTGAAAATTGTTCATATCCTTTGACCATTTATCAATTGGAGAATGGCTTGATTTCTTATAAATTAGAGTCAATTCTCTATATATTTTGGAAATTAGGCCTTTATCAGATCCCCTAACTGTGAAGATGTTTTCCCAGTTTGTGGCTTCCCTTCTAATCCTGTTTGCATTAGTTTTGTTTGTACAAAGGCTTTTTAATTTGATGTAACCAAAATTTTCTATTTTGTGATCAGTAATGGTCTCTAGTTCATCTTTGGTCACAAATTTCTTCCTCCTCCACAAGTCTGAGAGATAAACTATCCTATGTTCCTCTAATTTATTTATAATCTCGTTCTTTATGCCTAAATCCTGGACCCATTTTGATCTTATCTTGGTATATGGTATTAAGTGTGGGTCCATGCCTAATTTCTGCCATACTAATTTCCAGTTATCCTAGCAGTTTTTGTCAAATAATGAATTCTTTTCCCAGAAGTTAGGGGCTTTGGGTTTGTCAAACACTAGATTGCTATAGTTGACTATTCTGTCTTGTGAACCTAACCTATTCCACTGATCAACTAATCTATTTCTTAGCCAATACTAAATGGTTTTGGTGACTGCTGAAAAGCTATTATTTTAAAAAACAAAATAAAACAAAAACAAAGTAACAAATTCTAAAAGAACATGAATGATTTGAGACTAGTTGGATGATTGCCAACAGAATTCAAATCAGGGTCATTAAAAGCAAGAGAAGTTAACTCAATGGCTACTATGTAAACACCTCCTCCCTAATGTGTTTAAGATGTGTCCCCAAAGTACCGTGTGAGAGACAATGTCTTTAAACACACCCAAACTATACATTTTGGCAACATGCCACGTGAGCAGCTAAGGTATGCCCTAAAGCATGGAGTGCCCGTCCTAGAGTCAAGAAGACTGCTCTTCCTGAATTCAAATATGTCCTCACTTCCTACTTTGTGAACTGGGCAGGCCATTTTACCCTGTATACCTCAGTTTCCTCGTGTATAAAATTTACTGGAGAAAGATATGGCAAACCATTACAAACTTAGCCAAGGAAACTCCAAATGGGGTCACAAAGTTTTGTAGCAACTGAAACAATTACAATTCACATAGCACACACGAACTTTATTTAATATTGACGTTTTCCTGATGATGTCATATGGCTACAAAAAAATAAACCACAAATTTCTAAAGAATAAGGAGGCAATTGATCTAAAGACTAATGGAAAGACTCACAGTGAACACAGTGGTGAAATGCAATAAATTAACCAGGATAATTGAGACAGGGAGGTAATCCTAATAATATCTGACATTTCCAGAGAGCTATAAAGTTTAGAAACAGTTTTACATTATTTATCTAATTTGATCTTCAATAACAACCCCATGAAATAAGTAATATATGAGGAAAATGAAGTATTCTTCAAGAATAAGAGACAATATGAGATCAGCCAGTTAGTAAATATCAGAGATGATATTTGAACTTTCTCGACTCCAAGTATAGACCTCTATTCATTACTTTACATTATCTTGTACATTTTTAAAAGCAAACATGATTTGCCCAGAAAAGCAACAAGTTCAATAATGTAGTGAGAACAAGAAAAAAGGAATGGATAATAATAATAATAATAATGCCAATAAAATTCTTTATATAGTGCTTTAAATTTTTGGTATATTATCACATTTTGTCCTTACAACTCTTGTTGATGGAAGGGTTCAGAAGAAGGTCTCCAGGGCATTGAAGAAGACCCTTACAGAATGACATGGACCATAATTATAGAGTTTAAGACAGCACTTTGAATTGTAATCAGTACCATGGAAGGACTACCACTCTGATGAGCTCATGTGCCCGTTCAAGCACGCAGACTCTCTAAACATCTGTATCCCCCAAGGAGTAAGGAGGAGAAGGAGGGAGAAAATTTTGGAATATGAGGTTTTACAAGGGTGAATGTTGAAAACTACCTTTGCATGTACTTTGAAAAATAAAGATAACAATATTAAAAAAAAAAAAAAAAGCAATTAGTAGGCATTGGTTCCCTCCTGGAGTTTATCAAGCAAAGGCTAGAGAACCACTTAAGAGGTATGTAGTGGGGGCAGCTTCTTTTTCAGGCTTTAGTTGCACAGGGTAGCCTCAGGGCCCTTTCCACCTCAGACATTCTATGCTTCTGAAAAGTGGCTTAACATATCCCTGCCAGTTTTTACAACTGAAGAGTTTTTGACCACAGTAGAAATCTGTAGGACAAATATGAATTCCTCAGCAAGGAATGTGTGAAATTCTGGTGTGAATTGTTACAACATGTGCGAATTCCCAGGACAGGTCTTCACTCTCTATAACAGTTATGTATTCTCCTGGTTCTGGTCACAGGGTCTTCCCTTATTCTTGGGTTTTCTCCCCATGCAAATATTTACTTTTGTTCTACAGAAAAACTCCCTGTATTCACATGTTTAATGATTGTGAAACCTAGAACATTAAGCAAGAATCCTATATTGAAAGGTGTGAATCAAGTCCCTAGACAGTTAATCCTACCCCCTACAGAGGGAACTGTATATAATCCTCTTGTTTGGTCTCCCTCAATATAAGTACTCTCACCACGGTAGATCAGAACATTTGGAAATTTTTCAATCCAAGAAGCAGAATCAAACTCCCCAGAAAGGCAAATCTGAGTCAAAAATCAAAAGAGATTAAGGGAATTCAATTGGCATTCAGGAACTGGGGTGTCCCAGCAAGAGCTAGATTTTGAGTTTTGAAGGGCTTTTGTCAACTATTTGCAACCCAGAAAATCATGGAAGTAGAGGATTCTCATAGAAACCACCTCAGGTCTCCCTAAGTAATTTCAAATCCTCTCAAGTTCTCAAAACAAGAGATATGGAGCAGAACCAGGAGATCATTATATACCTCAACAACGATACTGTTTGAGGATGTATTCTGATGGAAGTGGATCTCTTTGATAAAGAGAGCTAATTCAGTTTCAACTGATCAAAGATGGACAGAAGCAGCTACACCCAGAGAAAGAACACTGGGAGATGAATATGAACTGCTTGCATTTTTGTTTTTCTTCCCGGGTTATTTCTACCTTCTGAATCCAATTCTCCCTGTGCAACAAGAAAACTGTTCGGTTCTGCACACATATATTGTATCTAGGATATACTGTAACCTATTCAACATGTAAAGGACTGCTTGCCATCTGGGGAAGGGGGTGGAGGGAGGGAGGGGAAAAATCAGAATAGAAGTGAATGCAAGGGATAATGCTGTAAAAAAATTACCCTGGCATGGGTTCTGTCAATAAAAAGTTATTAAAAACAAAAACAACAACAACAAAAAAAAAAGAGATATGAAACTTTCCCAACAGGCAGTTTGCAAAAGGGATGGTTACTTTTTGGTCTTAATGAGACAGTAAATTCAAAATAGACAAGTTGAGAGATAAAGGAAGGGACACAACTCACCAGAGACTGCACACACACAGCTGAGAAGGATGAGAATGAATGTAGTACAAAGAGAAAATGGGAATGGGATGAAGAAGAAGTCTTAAAGAAGCATCAGGTCAGCAAAACCCTCCTAGACAGTCTTTGGGCTCAGTTGGCCAAATATGTCAGGTGAGGGTTTGTCAACATACTCTCCTTTGATTTCAACCTAACCCATCCACAGGTAAGAAAAAACTAAGTCATTACTTCCAACACGACAAATTGGTTATGCTGTGGGAACAACTGCCAGTACCACATTTATTGGAAAGTGTATAAATCAATTGCTATGTGGCTCTGTCTTCCCAGGCCAAAATACCCTCCTCTAAACATCACTCCTAATACAACAATGATGAATAAGGTTGACTCCCAAAGATTTTTAGATAAAGACTGCATTCTGATCTATTTTCATTTTTTCTGAAACACGGATATGCAAAGTCAGAGAATCTACCCCAAATGTTAATGGGGACTATTTGTGTCCTATCTTTGGCAAAGCATCCCAAGTTCATATTGGTGTGATCAGCTGCAGGTAGACACGCTAACTTGATTCTAACATAATGATGTGCCTTGAGAAAGAAAGACAACAACCAACCCTTTCCACTGAGATTCCAGGGTGTGAAATGTCATGCCATCTTTTTGATTTTCAAATACATCATACATGTCTAGAATAGTCATACTGGAGATACCCTAAAGGCACATGTATGGTAGAGTTCGTCTCTTTAATATTAAGTGCATTATGAATCCCCAGACTTGTCAAATGAGGCCTTCCCTAAATACATAGGAATAGCAGAACTGATAGCTTCATCTTTAGATGCAGCATCCATTCATAGTAAGGTCTACCTACTGTATCTAGCCTAAGAACACACAGATAGTAGACTTGAAAAAGTAGTTACTGAGTGGGTGCTGGTATTTTTCCCTACCAATTTTTCCTCACTATCCTGTTTGCCCTTTTTACCCTATTTCCCCTTCATTCCACTGCTTTACTTCTACCTGATACTTTGGCCTCCTGTTCTTTAACCTACCTACATCTCTAAGAGTTCCTCCCTTATCCTCTCCCTCCAACATACCTCCTTGCCCTCTTTCTTTCTGAATTCAGAAGACTTTTATAAACTTCTCAATATATTGTTCCCTCTTTAAGCCATGGCCAATGATGTAAAGTGATAGCACTACTCACTAGTAGGGAGTAGTTTCTCACTAGTTTCTTCTGCATCAATTTTTCCTTGCATGCCCTTATTTATATCAGATTTTTCTCTCTCTACAATTTTATTTTTTTTTAAGAATCAACATATCATACTCAGATGCTCAACCCACACATTTCTTTCAAACTACCCAAATAATGGTAAGTCATAAGAATACTGATAATATTTTCACACACACAGTGTTAGCAATTGACCTTATTGAATCCCTTATAATTGGTTTCTAATGCTTACCTTATATTTTCCTTAGATGATATATGTCAGGTATTCCTTTGTGTTCTGCGTGTTTTGTCACAAAAATCTGAAAATCTTTGAATTCATTAAATGTCCTTTGTTTATTCCCCACTCAAGTACATAGTTAACTTTGCTGGGTAAATTACCCTTGATTGCAACTCCAGCTCTTTTACTCTATGAAAAATAGTATTCCAGACCTAGTGTTATTCAACACAGTAGCTGCTAGGTATTGGGTAATCCTTAGTGGAGGTTTATGAATTTAAGTTAGTTTTCTTAATAGTTGCTTCCAATATTTTCTTCTTAACCTTGGGAGCTTTGGTACTTGGCTATTATATTCCTGTAAGTTTTACTCCTGAGATCTCTTTCAGGTAATGATTGGTAGAATTTTTTTCCATTTCCACTTTTCCTTCTTGTTCTCAACCTTTGGGACAAATTTTCTTGATAAATTCTTGTAATGTATCAACATTTTTTAAAATACTAATTTATAGATGATCTTTCTATTCTTATCTCAGTCTGTTCTCCAGATTAGTTATTTTTCTGAGTAGATGGTTCACAATCTCATTAATTATTTTATTCTTTTGATTTTGTTTTAGGATTTCTTGGGGTCTTAAAATATTATAACTTCTCCTTGCCTGATTCTGGTTTTCAAGGAATTATTTTTTCTTTAAGTTTTTTTCTATTTCCATTTGGTTGATTTTTCATAATTTTCCTAGATTTTCTTGAATTGCTTTTTTCCCCCCTAATTTTTGCTCTCTCTTATTTGATTTTTCAAGTCCTTTGTAAGTTCTTCCAATAAATCTTTGTCCTTGGGACAATTTGATGTCTCTCTGAAGGAGTAGTTTCGTTGTTTTTTTTCTCTGTTAGTAGCATTTATTGCACCTTCCTCTATCTATGACTCTTGATCTCTATCTATGGTTGGGTTCTTTCTCCTTGGCTTATGCATTATCACCCATTTTTTTGTGGACCCCATGTTCATATTTTTCTACAAATGACCTTGCAGCCTTCAGTTCTCTGGTGTTTGCAAACATCTGTCTTCACTGAAACCAGGGACTCTAGTCTCCTGCAAGTGCCCATACTAAACAGGGTCCTTGCCCCTTGCCACTGCACTCACCAGATGTGTGTTGGCTTCTCCCTGCAGCCACAGACTGGGATGCATCTGCTCAGCATGGCTGTGATTGGCATCCCTTAGAAAGGGAAGGTCCTTCAATATTCTCTGACTCCAACCACCAGATCCCCACATTAACTGCTAAATGAAAGTTTCTAAGGCTGAGGCTGCTTCTCAACCCAAGTGCCTCCAGGATTTGGTATTGGCTAATTCTGCAGTTTGCTTGCAGGTGTTTGCATTTCACTCAGGGACAAACCTTCACCTGGAGAGGTTGGGTCTTTCCTAGAGTCTTCTCAAATTGTCTTAGGAGGACAACTGATTTATTTCATGTATAACTTTATGTTGCTTTGAGGCAATGTTCTGTCCTTTTTATGGTGAAAATTTGGAGGGCTGAAAGTTTTCTCACCTCTTCTGCCATCTTCCCTTAATCCTCTCCTGGTCTTAATATTATGAGATTCTCAATATGTTGATTCTCTCTTGAATATCTTCACTTTTCTGTAACCTACTACTCAATTCCACCTGAATTGAGATAAATGGTTATCATACCCTCGGTCTTGCCATTACATAAACATATTCTATTTCCATATTCATGAACTCTTAAATAACTGAAAAAGGTTTTCAAACTTTTTCCTTAAACGAGGTCATTCAAAGAAAATGCCCCCTTTTTTCCTTCTCCTTATCCCACATCATTCAAACATCTCCCTCCCATCTTTTGCCTCACCTCACTCATGAAGAAGTTGCTGCCCTCTCCTTGCCAAGCTGTATGTGGATTCTCAATTCCCTCCCTTATTCAGAAGACTATTCCTCTGTCATCCTCATTAGATTTTCCATTTCTCCTGTGCTGGTTCTATCGCTGCTGCCTATAGAAACACTCATCTCCCCCAAGCTACAAACAAAAATCCTCTATGTGAAATGTTACGATCCCCCCTTAGTTATAGTTTTAAATCTCACTGCCTCTTCTTAGCTGAACTTATAAAAGGCATCTAATCAGTGCTGCCATCTCTTTTCCTTTCAGTTGATTCTAAAACCCTCTGCAATGTGGCTTTTGATCTCATCGTTTCCTGTCTGGCCTCTTGATAGTTACCAACAATCTCTTTGTTAAATAATGTTTTATGTCATTCCCCAATGACACGTGAACATTATTTTTGTCATTTGCTTTTTTAAGAGATGTTGCATTCCAACTTCTCTCATTCTCTAATTTCCCCTCTCCTTGAGACAGTAAGTAACCAGATATGGATTACATATGTTCTATCAAATAAAATCTTTCATTTTTAGTCATTTTTTACTATAAGACTTGAAAAGAAAAAAAGAAACAAGAAGGAAGGAAGGAGGGAAGAAAGAAGGAGAAGGAACGAAGAACAAGAGATTTAAGAAAATGGAAAAGTAGGGAGAAAGAAGGAAAGAAAGAAGGAAGGAAGGAAAGAAGGAAGGAAGGAAAGAAGGAAGGAAGGAAGGAAGAAAGAAGGAAAGAAGGAAGAAGGAAGGAAGGAAAGAAGGAAGGAAGAAAGAAGGAAGGAAGGAAGGAAGGAAGGAAGGAAGGAAGGAAGAAAGAAAGAAAGAAAGAAAGAAGAAAGAAAGAAGAAAGAAAGAAGAAGAAAGAAAGAAAGAAAGAAAGAAAGAAAGAAAGAAAGAAAGAAAGAAAGAAAGAAAGAAAAAGAAAGAAAAGAAAAGAAAAGAAAAAAAGAAAGAAAAGAAAAGAAAAGAAAAGAAAAGAAAAGAAGGAAGGAAGGGAAGAAAAAATAATATCAGTGTTTCCCTGTGTCAAGATTTAGGCAAGGATACATTTAGGCCCAAACAGCAATTTGGTCAATGAAGTCAAATTAATCAAAAGAAAAATTTCCACCCAATAATTCCCACTGCCTTTTTGAATCAGATGAGATAAGTCCTTGGCAAAGTGTCAAGGAAAGCATAAGTAATTAATAAATTCTTGGTCCTTCTCTTCCCATCCCTACCTCCTTTTTTTTTTTTTTTTGAATCACTGATTCTTATTCTTTCCTTTTCTTCAAAGTCAATCTTTTTCATTGATATTTAAAATCTACTTTACAGAATTTATTTTGGGATAAATGTCAAACATGACATTTAAGATGGTAAAATTCCAGTGATTCCTTTGCTTTCTTCCTGCTTGCTCTCCTGTGGTCAGCTTTTCCAGCAGGAGTCTTTTTCCTTGATGCAGTAAATTGTATCCAAATAGGCCCTGTACAAGCATGTGAATCCCCCAAACAAGCATGCCCTTCCTCTCCAGATGAGTGAATTTTTTGACCTGTTTCCAATATAGGTACTATGGACTACTCTCTAGAACCCTCCTGCCAAAAGCCAAGTCTCAACTCTACTCAATAGTGATATAAAAAGTCTCACACGTCTGATTCATTCCTTTCTCTAGTCTCATGCTTTTCATCTTCACCCCTTATTATAGTTGTAGTCTGAACATGTCTGTCCAATTGTTTACCTACCCAGATATCTGTCTGTCTCTGAGTCTGCCCAATTGTTTTTGTACCCAGCTGTCTGTTTGCCTGCCCATCGATCTGTCTGATTGCCTTCTCAGTCCTTTAAGCAACAAAAGAACTGAGTTTACCCAGGACACCAACGTGGAGACACCAAGCGCTGATGTCAGGCATGGGTATAATCATGTAGAGGAAGGGCCAGAAGACCAACATGGTGAGATGCGTAAATGGAGGGCCAGAAGTGGTACACCAGTAATGGGGCCTTCTGTTATGAGGTTAGGGTGGTTGTTTGTTGTAAGAATTACATTGTCGGGGTTCATTTCTTTTGTTCTTCCATCATGGCTGAGCTGGGCCATGATTCTGCCACTTTCCTGATATTCAGGGATGGTGAGAAGAAGCTGAGCTTTGTGGTAACTTTTCCACTTGCCATCTAGAGGAAAGTCTCTGGGAAAATAAAAAGCCTTGTTTGGGAGGACAGCATTCTGACCATGGATGCAACCACCGCCATTTCAGCTTCAGTGGAATGACCTTGACTCATGCTTCCTGGAGTTGTTGGTTTGGTATCAAATTATACAATATTTCATGTAAGAGAAAGCTTTTCCACTTACATGGGAACAGAGCTGCTGGTTCCTCTGTGGCCCTGTAACTATTCTCAGCCTCGGGGATTCCAGGAAAATTCTTAACACAGTGACATTCATCTCTCCTTCATTTTGGTTTCCACCTTCACTGGGGGGTTCTGGGCTTCCAGGCCTACAAGGGACAGCACAGGATGGAGAGCTGAGCCTGACCACAAGGTCTGCATCCTTGCTGGCACAGCCCTTTGTGTGTGGGTATGTTTGCACGTGTATGTATGTGCATATGCATGTGTGTGTGCACACGTGCATATGCATGTGTGTGTGCACAGGTGTTGCAACACCCTTTTGGCACCTGCCCAGAGGGGGCCTGTAGTGGCCAGGTTTAACCCCCTGACACTGGTTCAGGCCACAGGCCTGCAGACCCTGAGACCTTCAGTCTTCAAGCCTCCCTTACTACCTGGTAAGATTTTCTTATTACTTTCCCACCCCCAAGAAGCCCCCAAAAGTTTTGTTTTTCTCACCTGCTCCCAGATGCTTTTCTTGGCCCACGATAATTGCTGGGAGTAATTGACGGGGAGGAGGTGGGGGGTGGGGGACTCCCGAGGAGATGTCCCTGCCTCCCCCTGCAGACAATGTTACTTCTAAGTGACATGACCATTGATGATGACAGCTCCAAGAGTAGATGAGCTTAGCCTTCCTGCAGCTTATTATTCAGATCCTGCTGCCGTGATTGCTCAGGAACATCACCTTTCTCAGAAGCAGAGGCCATCTTGGTAAATTCTCCATTCTCCCTCAGTAACTCTGATAGGAAATAAGGGGGAGGGGGAACCTTTCTTCTTTATTATCAGTGAAGGGAAGGACACAGTATGGCCCAAGGACTCAAGGAGCTGGGGAAGGGCCACAGACCTGAGCCCAGGACCTGAGGATACACTGGGAAGAACATTACCCCTGTTCTGGGATATGCGCCCACCACTCTCCTTTACTCCTGAGGTCAGGGGTCCTGGTTTGAGGCAGGATGAGTTCAGGGGCAGCTCCCTGGTGAGAGAAGAGATCCTGAGAGAATAATAGAAACAATATAGTATAATGTAGAGAAAGAACCCAAACTCCTTTGAGACCCTCATCACGGTTAGGCAGATTTTCATCACAACAACCTCCAATTTACCTCCTTAGCATTTGCACCAGTACTTCTAGTTCTAGCGTCTCATGACACTTGTACAAGGCTAATTCTTGCTCCCAGTGCAGCCCCTGAACATTCACATCTCTGACAAGATGGCACTTTCTCCTGTAAGTCTTCTCTCCAAATTCCTGCATCAGAAATATTGAAGGTTCTTCACCATCCTGACTGCCTTCCTCTAGACACTATAGTTTGTCACATCTTTCTTAAACCATAACATTCAGACAGGAAGAATACAAGAAATGAGCGTTTATTGTGTTCTGTGTGCCAGTCACTGTGCTAATTGCTGGGCTTTCAAGCAGAGGCAAAAAGAAGGAAAGTCCCCGTCTTCACTGAGCTTACATTGAAAAGCAGAGAGGGTGGCAAATCGGAGAGGAAAGAACCTAGCTACACGGGACATGATTTTGAAGCCTTGGAGAAGGCAGGAATGAAATCAGGAAGAGAATGAAGTTAGGTTGATCTTTGATTCTCTAGAAAATGAAGCTCCAGGAAGATCCTCTCTTATTTCAGCTTAAGATTGCATGAACTCTTCTGACTACCACATCACCAAGTTGACTCACATTGAGCTTGCAATACATTGAAACCCCAAGATCTTTTACAGAACAACTGATGTTTATGCTTTCACCATCTGGTACTTCCAAAGTATCCAAATGCAAAACTTCACTCCATCTTAAGGCAGAGACTTAAGGAGACAAGAGGAAGTTTTAAATATTTGTGGGGTAAAACAACAGAGAATCCTTCAGAGAGGAGAAGGAAGAGGACTGCCTTCCTGAAGGGAAGGCTCCTTGAGATCAGAGAGCACAGTTCATCTGGCAAGAAGAGATCAAACCAAGTTATTCCACAGCAGCTCCCAGAGTAGCTGTCCCAGTTTCTATCAGGTGGAGAGATCATTTCAGAGAACTTGTCCTCTGCTGACGCACAGACTCCAAAACTTGCAGTGGCCCAGCTCACAGTATTATTTGCCCAAGGAAAACAGCCTCCTCTGAAACCTCAGTTTTCCCAGGTTACATCCATGTTCATAAGGCTACATAGAAAGGGATTTAGCTTGGGAGTTACCATGGTAAACATTGCAACAGCTAATTTTTCTCCCTCCACAAGGTATGTCAATGACAGAAGGCAGTAAATGCCAATGGCTTTCCCATAGAATGCAGTGATCATTTTTCAGATGGGAGCCACAGGTACAAAAAGCCCTCTGTGGCCATTAGTTGCTGGGACCCTGAAGATGGCTATAATGATGCTGAGATGAATACATATGGGAGAATGATGAGCTTCCCAAGACCAAGATCAAAAACGGGTTAAGTTGAGTGTCAGAGCAGTCCAGCTGAAGTAGCAGAGACATGTCCCGGAAGAAGTGGGTGAAAGTGTTGTCCCTATAAAACTACAGCTGGGCCAGTAACAGATTGTGGACCAAAGCAACCAAGTTGGTGAGTTCCCAAGGTATAGCTGCCAGCAGAGACCCGGGCTCATGGCTTGGACATAGTTGGAGAGGCCATGGTGGCTGAAAGGAAGTTATTCATTATGACAAAGTTGACAGAGTAATAAAGTTGGGTCAGGCATTAAACATAGTAGACGATCTGATTCTCAGCCCAAATATTTCTCAACATCTTGGGAATTATGGTAAAGGGCAGCAAGGGGGTGGGGTGGGGGTGGGGATATATTAGTCAAGGAGAGGCTGGTAAAGAAGAAATACACGGGAATGTGGATGGATGAGAGCATCAGAGATGGTAGCAAGGACAGTTAGCACGTTTATGAGTCACTGTGTCCAGGCACATAGTTAGAAATAGCAAACATCTGGTGAATGGCCTTCTCAAGAGTCTTAGGAGGAAGAACTGGAGAAGGGCTGGTCCAGTTGACTCTGCCCATGATCCTGAGGGGATTGGTGACAAAAATGGAGAGAGGAGAGAACCACCTTTGGGGGGCAGTGCCCCTTCCAGTGAGTAATCCCTCGGAATCAGTGTTTCACGCTGGAAACCCAATGGACGCCAATCCAGCTCTAGCTTTTGTCAGGACTTATGGCGCCAAAGCATAAGAATTCCAGCCTTTATATGTTTAGACAGTCACCCTTTGACATAGAAATCACATATTCCTTTGTACACACTAGTCCATCATTGGACATTCTATCCTGTTATCTCGATCTCCCTCCCTTCTTTCCTTCCTTCCTGTCTCTCTCTCTTTCTTTCATTCATCCCACCATCCTCCTGAACATATTCCTCAGAGTTACAGATGTCCAGACCAGTACCCTTATCTCAGTTTCCTTCTCTCCTTGACCTGTCTTTGATAATCTGCCTTACTGACCACCCCTTACTTAGCACATATTTGACTTCTCTCTTTCACTCCTTGCTTGAAGAATTGGAGCATCTTTATGTTTGAGGGGTTATATTAAATTATCTTAATTATCTTTAACTTTACAAAAAATGCGTGTGATTGCAGTGCAATGAGCAAGTAGCTAGATTCCAAACATGGCAATTACTTCACTTTTTGCTTCTGTGTGAATGACTTTCCAGTCACTAGTTCCATCCCTGGTCTACCTGCTGGGTCTCCCTTTACAACTTCAGTTCTCGCTGATGCTGGCCACGTTGCCTGAATGTCTGATCCAAGTGCAGGTCCAGTTAGAAGAAATTTGCCTGCTCATCAGCCCCACAGTACCTCTGACTTCTACAGGTAATTTAATTACAGGTCTATTACTTCTGAGTAGTAATCCCTTCTAAGGGGAGTTTGTGGTCAATGCCAATGTCTGTTGCATTTCTGTGTCTACTTTTAGGAACCAACTCCTCTTGCCTGTTCACCAACCTCCCTTCCTGATGGGCACCAAGTGAACCTCCCATGGCCTCCAGCTTTGTGGGCCACTCCTTCCTCCTAGCTTCTCCCTCTCCTCCTCTATCACATCTCCTTCCTTCTTCCTTATCATCCTCCTCATTATGGCATCTCAGGCCCACGATGAGCCCAGATCTAGACTATTCTGAAAGTATCTGAACAGGGTTCTCTCTTCTCCTCTGCTCCTGGCTTCTCCTAGCTCATGTTGGGAAGAGCAGCCCTGACTTGCCTGGGTCCTCCTCACACTCATTCAGTAAGTTCCCATTGTTCAGGATTCTAACTGGCCCCTAAAGATCTTCCACTCTTGGCTCTTCCCTGATGTCTCTACTCTTTTTACTTCCCTCCATCCCAAATTCACCGACCCTTTTGCTGCAGCAAAGAATCATGGCTCATTTCTAGCTCTCTCCTATCTCTCCTTGGGTGTATCTAGTTAGAATTAGTGGAGCATCTTGGGAAGCATTAGAAAGGTGTGCTGTTGATTCACTACATGAGGCCACATAAGTCTGTCTAAGCTTCAGCTGGGTGCCCTCATCTGTTATATGGGGCCAAGGATATTTAAACTTCCAGTCACTGAGAATATAGTGAACCTCAAATGGATGCAGAAATGGTATGGCCATGAAAAGCTACTCCATTAGCCTGAGGCTATTCAGAAAACTCTAGGGCCATATTTTCTGGAGCTTTCCCTACCTCAATTCCCTCCCTCTGAAAGATGACAAAAAGAATCCTCATATCACCTCTCCTATGGTGTGGCTGCGTTCCAAGGATGAGATCTGAGTGCCTAATAAAAGTGTTTGGCATACAGTAGAAGCTCAATATATGCTTATAGAGAATAACATTTAAGGTTTGCAAAACACTTTACATATGTGTCTTGTAATGCTCTCTTCTCTAAAGTGTATTGTTCTCTGAGAGCAAGTTTCTTGGGGGGCTTCTGGAGGCAGCCTTCATTTCAGTTCAGATCAATAATTACCTCAAATTCAGCCAGGAGTTAACGTCTAGATCCTTTATTTTCTCTGTCCAAGTCTTGTCTTTCCTGGGGCCTGGTTAGCTTTCTTAGAGGCCTATCTCTCTCCTTGGTTCCAAGAGCTCTTGCTGCTAGTCCTCTGCTTCTGCTTCAGCCTCTAGTTCCCTCCAAATCCAAGCCTCCAGCCAGCACAAAGGTGGAAGTTGGAATGAATCTGACTTGTGAATCTCCCCAAGTCTCTAGTGGGCTTGTCCTTTAGTGGACTCCTCTTTATATATGCTCTCTTAAAGATGTGAACTCTAATGCATGAACTCTCTTAAAGGTGTGAACTCTAATGTGTGATGACTTGTGAATCTCCCCAAGTCTCTAGTGGGCTTGTCCTTTAGTGGGCTCCTCTTTATATATGCTCTCTTAAAGGTGTGAACTCGCTTAAAGGTGTGAACTCTAATGTGTGAACCAAGTACATAAGCATTGTCTCATCAATTCCAGTGACTTAGCACCTTATTTCAAGTTCTGGCCCATAACAGTGTCTCACTCCACCCTCAGGATCACCTTGAAAAGTAGATATTAACTTCTTTTGTCAGGTGAGAAAGTAAGGAAAGGGGAGGAACTTGGCCAGATTGACCCGTTGGGCAGGACAAGGCTTTAAACTCAGGTCCTCTGACTTATTAGGATTCATTTCTCCAATACCAATTGAACCCCCATTTCACTAGGTTAATCTTCCCTGGGACCTTCTGCTCAAAGTGCTCCCTCTATTCTCAAGGTAGTCAGGTTTAGGATTGTTTTCTGAATGGGGCTTGTCAGGAGTCTTTGCTGAAGTCCACATTGAGCCCCCTGAGCGCAGAAAAGGCGGGCTTCTCAGCCTGACCCCTGGATTTGCTGCCCTCCTCCTCCATTGCCCCTGAGGAAACTGAGGCAACATGTGTCATCACTCACCTGGATTATGGCAATTGTTTCTGCTCTCTCCCTTTTAATCCATCTTCTATTCAGCAGCCAAATGGATTTCCCTAAAATCCAGGTGTCTTCAGGAGGTCCCCATTGCCTCGAATACTAAATTCTCTGCTGAAATTTACAATCCTTAATCCCCCACCTTCAGCCAGTCTCTGCAGGAAGACTGCATTCTCTCCCTTACCCACTGACCAAATTGGCTAATTTCCCACTATAGATTTAAAACTGAAAAGCCCTTCAGAGGTCATAGAATCAGTCCCATTTTTATAGAAGAAACTGAGCCTCATCAAGACAGTCACTGACTCAACTAGAAGGAAGTAGCCGAGTCAGGAGTTTATTTTCCCACCTTGGATCCAGGTTCTGTTGGATCCAACCCCTCACCTGCATGCCTTTGAACAGGCTGTATCCCCTACCTAGGATCCTCCCTGACCCCTAACCTCACCCACGTCAACATCATTTCCTTCATACTAAAAACACTACTTCTTACCATAGCCTTTCTATGAGTTCGAGCCTCCTACCCCCGCTTTCACTATGGCCAACTAATACTTTCTTCCGAAACAATCTCCTGGGACCCCTAGCTCTCCTAAGGCTCAGCTCAAGCACAGCCTTGACCTAAAGGCCCTGATTCCTCCCCCCAAGTCATTAGTTCCTGTTTTCCCCTTTTGGTTATTTCCAACACACCCCACTCTCTAGCTTGTGAAAAGTGTTTATAGATGTTCTCCCTCACCGGATTCAGAGCTCTATGAGGGCAGGCCCTGTTGGGGGGGAGGGGCCTATCTACATCCCTAAGGCTTAGTATAGTGCCCTATTTATTAAGTACTTAATAAAGGCTTGAGGACTTAAGAAACCCTTCCTATCCAGAATCCTTCACTTACCTGATCGGTCTTTGCTTCTCTCCAAAGATATCTCCAAGGCTTCTCGCCCTGCTGTTTCCTGCCCTGATGCAGAGGGCGGTGAATTCCCCAAAGCAGAGAAGTCGCTCTGGAGGGGTTGTGATGCCCTCAGTGGGACTAGCAAAAGTGGATGCACAGACGCTGCGGGAATTCCTGCCGGGCTTGGAGGTCTTTGGGGACCAGTTACTAGTTAGTGTAGTTGACCTAACCATCCCCGATGACATGAGCCCTAAGGACTTGCGGGGAGAGGGGAGAAAGGGACACGTGGGGAGAAGTCCTCAGCAGGTTCTAGGGCCTATGATTCTAGGGTAGCTCCTCCCTCTTCCACAGCCACTGCAGAGTTCCCAGAGATTCGTACTCTTTCCCCTGTTATTTGGGAAATTATGTTTCCACCAGGGTCCTGAGAACAGACTTTGAAATCAGAACTCTGCACCTCTGACTCCTCGAATTCCTCGGCTCATTGCTGGGCCGTAGGCTACCTCAGTTTCGCCCTTTGTAAGAGGGCAGTTACCATCTTGCGGGCTAATTCTTCAGGCTGGAAAGGGGACTAGCCGCAGCTGGAGGGCATTCAAAAAGCACTGACACCCCCCCCCCCGGGTGAAATCTTTGCTTTCTCCTCTTTCCTACAGAAGGATGAGGAGGGGCCCCTGGGCCTCTCTCACGGAACCAGTACCGGGCTTTTGAGTATGAGAATCGCCCTTTTGTTTCTGTGTGCGCGTTCAGGAACGTCAGAGACTGGGTTTTGGAACGTCTCATGGGCAGCGCCCGAAGCGGGCGGCCATAGCGTCTGACCTCTGAGGGGCCGATGCTGCAGTACCTGAGATGGCTGAGAACCCGAGCGCCAGACCCCCCACCCCACCCAACCAGCCCGTCTGGAAGGGCGCCGGCCCCTTTCTCCCCGCCGAAGCCCACAGCGGCGGCGGAGGGGGCACAGGGAAACGTTGGTCCGTTCGCGGCGCTGTCTCTGGGGGAAAGCTGTAGGATGTCAGCAGGTGACATGGGGCCGAATAACCATCCCCGGGAGCTGTAGGGGAAGACAACTGCAAGGTCATTAGAGAAAGACTTCCTCGAGGCCCTGGGACCCTGCGATGTCAGAGGCCTCCCGGAGGGAGAGCCCCCCGAGCCTCGAGCTGCCCAGGGACCGGGCCAGCTCCAGACCCAGGGGAAGGTTCCCCGCTTCAGAAGCCCCGGAAGGGCTGTGGGGGCGTGGCTCAGGTTCTGTCAGATCGGGGGCGGGGCCTGCAGGGAAGGGGCGGGGCGCTAGGAACAGAACGTTCTCATTCTTTTCCCAGAATTCCCCAAGCCGGGTGACTCCCACATATCCGTGTCTCCCGCTGCATTATGGGAAACGTAGTTCCGGGACTCCGTCTGCAGAAGCACGGTGGGAGGGGGAATGAGCCCTGCGCCCGGAGGAGAGGAGTGGGAGTGCGCGTGCGCGCGGGCCGGAATGCGCAAGCGTGATCCCGAGTGCCCAGATCGCTGCCTGCTCTTGCCAGCGTGGGTGTGTAAGTGGCCCGGTGCCCCCTCCCTTCGTGTCTGTCTCGGTCTCTGCGGGCTTTCTGTCGCTCTCTCCCCTGCCCCACGCCGGTGTCGCTCCCTGCCCGGCCGCTCTGGGGGCTCTTGTCGCGGAGAGGGGGAGGCCGGAATCCGAACCCAGAGCCCCTGTAGGCTGACCCGAGGAAGCCGCAGGTTCCTGGCCTGCCGGGGGAAGGAGGCGGCGGACAGCTCTGTCCCTCTCCCCAGGACCCGGCCGGGACCGCGCCCCACTCGGCAGGATGGACCTCAGCCCCGCTGCCAAGCTGTGGCCGACGAGAAAGCGAGGACCTCAGGCCCGGGGAAGGGGCCGGCCCCGGAAGGTGTGCGAGCACCGAGGTGAGACCCCCGTCCTCCCCATTCTGCAGGGGGCACTGAGGCGGGAAAGCGTCAGCCCCCGCACCTAGTGCCAGGCGAGCGTTCTCAGGCCGGGACCCACCCCCGGGCGCCCAGACCCGCTCCCCCCGGCCCCACATCGGCCCCACCTTCCGCAGGGGCTCGCGGGGCCTGGGACCGGTGTTCCCTCTTGACCCTCTCTTCTCTCGCAGATTCTGCTGTCCCTCAAAAGACAAGCCACGCTCGGCACAAGGAGGGAATGACCTCTGGGCCCCGGAAATCCACCAGGTCCCTGGTGAGTGATGATCCTTGGTGGCTTGTGGGTCCTTGCCCAAAGTAGGGTGGTCCAGAATCCACGAGGCCTGAAGGCGAGAGGTTGCGTGGGGACGCAAGGAGAAACCCAGGAGACCCCCAGGGAGAGATGAGGAACCGAAGCTGGGTCTCCCGGCCGGAACCCAGAGCTTTATCCATTGCCTGCTTTGACCCGGGACCTCTCCATCTGACTGCAAGTCCACTGTGACCTCCCTCAGTGAGTGCAGGGCTCAAAGGGATCAAGAGTAGGAGCCAGGGCCGGCCTGAATACGCACACGTGACACACAGTCACTGGTAGCTGTAGCTTCCTACCTAAATGTGCCCACAATTCCACTGCATACGTGCACAAGATTATTCACACTCACAAAGCCATACACCCCCTGTTACACGCAATCACACCCATCCATAGTTACATGTGCACAATCATACGCTCATGGACCCCGTGCACACACTGACACTGTCACGTACCCCCGCCCCCACAGTTCTAGACGAGAGGTTTCTCATCCCCCCACATCCCCCCACCTCTCCGAGCAGGAGTCGCCCTTTCACAAAGAGTGAGCTATGGGAGAGGGCAGGGGCAGCCTCTTTTTGGGGAACTGACTCCCCTTCTGCAGACTCAGGGTTGCTTGTTCCTCTCATTCTGCTCATCCCTTCTGAATCCTTTTGGGCGCCTCTTTACAGAAGGGGGCCCTGGTGTATTGAGTGGAGCTCCAGATAGTGGACACCTACTTCGTTTCTGGTTGTCTTCAGATTATGAATATTCTGATATAGGTGGGACCTCGACAATGAGCTCTTTGGGCTAAGGGGGTAGACTTTTTGTCCCTTTCTTAGCAGAGCTCCGAAGTGCTCCACAGGCTGCTTTGCACCAACTCTTACTCCTCTGGCATAGATCTGGGTGTCTCCTTTTGAACCTAGATGTTTGACTTCACCTTTGTTTTATCATTAGTGGTTCACTTCTTACTCATTTCCAGTTCTTTTTATGCCTGTGCTGTCCCATCTTTGGCCTCCTTTGCACTGGGGAATGGCTTTCCTATTAGATATTTGTGGAGTTGCCAACATGTCGTATATTAGACCGGCCTTGGGATCAAAACATAATTGGGAAACATTTAACTAAATAGAAGTACAGTAGGACACAGATCATGGTACAAGTGGTTTTCTAGCCAGCACACAGTATGATTTCTGACCCGTATTTGTACCAAACTTGACATTTTCTGCTTTCCTTGTGCTTGCTATGCTATTTTGGTATAAAGTACAGAACCTTTTGGATGTCCTGTATTCCAGTGATCTATTCTATCTTTTTGTGATCTCCATTTGCTTTAGAGTTTTTCAACTGGGAAAAGGGAAACAGTGGAAATATAGGTGACTTTAAACACAAAAATATCAAATAGAAATCTTAAAAAAAAAAAAAAAAAAAAAAAAAGAACTCGCCACCTCACCTTAGTTTTGAAAGGGCACCAACTTGACTTCCTTCTTTTTTAGTTTAACATTTAAGTCACATGTCCATTTTGAATTTATCCTACTATATATGGTTTAAGATGTTCATCTAATCCTAATTCCTAGCAAACTGCTTCCCAGTTTTCCCAGAAGTTCTTCCAAACAGGGTCCACTTGAGGAGATGAGGTTTATCACACACTTAGTTGTTGAGTTTAACTGTTTCTGTCTTCCTATTCCATTTTGCTCCAATGACCACTTTTCCCAGTCTGGGCTTTAATCAAGACCATATAGTTAAGTTTAAAAATGTTTTTACGAGACCAACTTTTGGGTCTCTTCAGTTCATCCTTTCAGAGCTGCGGGTTCTCTTCACTCTTCCACTCACAAACCTTTAAAGGCTCCCCTCTTTCTTAGATCATCCTTTGCAGATCCCTTAGCCTAACTAGGTTAGTTTTCATACTGTCTGCTGCCCGCAGTCTTATGTTCCAGGTTCAAGGCCAACTTGCCCACCTTGCCATCCTCCTGCCCCTGTTGATCTGGCTGCCATGCTCCCTCTTTGGGGAGAGACTCTCATCCTGGAGCCTTTGGTCTGTATCTCCCTCTCCCCCTTGCACCATCACTTCCCTGGGAGATTGTCATTGTTAGACCTAGTAGGCTGTAAATTCCCCACCAACAGGGGGTTGCCTAGTGCCCCACCAACGTGTTGTACACGGTTGCTCTTGGCGTCCTTGACCTGCCACCAAGGCTGGCTTCTCTCTGTTATCCCTTGGATCAGAGCTCTAGCTGATATCAGGAGAGAGCATTTAGGTCAAACCAAAATGCATCTGACGTACCAGGCTCTGTCCTGAGCACTGGTGATACACAGAAACCAGGAACTCACAATCTGTTCGGAGGCAAGACATGCAAACAACTGTGAACAAACTAAGTCTATCTGACATAAAATGAAGAGAATCATTACCCCTCCAGAGTCCCTGAGGGCACAAAGAGGGTGTGTAGACAGTGAAGAGGAAAGCATCCAGAACGTAGCTCCTGGCCTTACTCAGAATGCAAAGGGCCAAGCTGCTCAGTGGTTGGGTATGAGGAGAACCAGGAAACACAGAAAGGAAAGACTAGAGAGAGGGGTGACCCAGAGTGCCTGAGGGACAAGGAGGGTGGGATAGAGAAGGGGAAGTACAGGGGGCAGCTCATCTATACCCTTGGGCCTCGGGAGAGAAGGGCCAGGTGTGAGCAAAAATTGACTGGCTGTTTCAGGAGTCCGTGACCTTCCAGGATGTGACTGTAGACTTTACCCAGAGGGAATGGAGGCAGCTGACTGGAGACCAGAAGAGCCTGTACCGGGAGGTGATGCTGGAAAACTATGAGAACTTTATTTCCCTGGGTAAGAAGCCAGGGGTGGGGGGACATTCTTACTGGCTCAGGGCTACTCACCTCCTTCTGGACTTGGCCCACAAGGAACAGAGACTCCTGATCTTCAGGAGATCAATCAAACTGATCCACAGTTTGTGTGACCCCAGCCTGGTTCCCCCAGGACAGAATGCCCAGCAGAGGCCCCTGGCACAATGCTGATCTCTCCCTGAAGAGGGGGGAGCTGGCATGGACTCCAGAGGGGGCTCCTATTTCTCTCCCCTCACACAGGACTTCCCGTCTCCAAGCCAGAGCTGATCTCGAAGCTGCAAGGTGGGGGAGGCCCATGGACACTGTTGGAGGGAGAACCCAGAAGCCCCTGTCCAGGTGAGAGAAGTAGGGGCCCCTGGAGGAGAAGAAAGGGTTTAGCTAGGTTACCCAAGAGCTAAGTGACCTTCCTCCCTTCAAGGCCTTGCCCTTTGGCTCTGCCCCCTGAGCTATTCTGAGGGTCCAAGTGCCAGCCCTGCCTCTCACGTCCCTTGTGTCCTTGAGAACACAAGTGCCAGGTGGGTGGCAAGCACTGCCCTGGCGCTGGACATGAGCAGACCCCCAAGGCCCTTAGTCTGGGCTCCCTGCCCCCATCACTCCCCACTCCCTTGGATCCTTGTCTCTCCCCACCTCAGAGAGCACAAGGTGCTGTGAACCACAGACTGGCTTTGTCTTATTGTCCCCAGCTCCTGTCACGTCTGCATGTAGCAAGTGCTTAGAAAAGGTTGGATGAACTGAACTGAGATCCACTTGTGTCCATCTCCCGGCCTCTCCCTTCTCCTCTAACAACGTTGGGCCATTACTCTATGCATATTCTATGCACGGCAGTTCTGGGAGCACCGTTGACCTTGGCCATAAGTCTAGCCTGAACCTTCTGCCCATCTCCCTAGGGAGACACTAGGCTTGGTCTGCCTCCCTTTGACTGATGTTAACAGGATCCACACTAATGGGCTCCCTGATGCTTTGGGTTGGGGCTGCAGACAGTAGGAAAATACTCATTGTGTGATGCATAATCAGGCTAGAGATGAGTGGTGAATTATTGGGAAGACTAGGAGGAGGATTTGGGATGATGAGAATAGAGAAGAGGAGAGTGGTCACTAGCCTTCCCATCACACTCTGAGGTTTGCTGTCCTTTTGTTTTCTCACTTGGTAACCTCATCTTGGTCACAGACATAGGAATCTCCCTTGGAGTCATTGGTGGGATGGAGCAATCAGATCATCAAGTGGGATCTGGGAATGTAAAAATAAAAGCTCAGCAGGAGCCAGTGGAGAAACCTAGTTAAAGTCTTTCTCTATACAAACCCAGCATTAGGCAGTGGAATCCCAAAGACCAAAAGTAAAACAGGTCCTGATAGATAGCACGTGGACCCAGACCTGAAGCAGTTCTGAGGGAGAGCAAGAAAGAGAGGAAAGGAGGAGTGTTAAATGGGGCCATCAAGAAAGGCCGCAGGAAGAAGGTGGCAGCTTGGTTGGGCTTTGAAAGGAATCTTGGATTCCCTGAGGGAAGTACAAGAAATTTCAGACTTGGGGGCTTCTTTGTTTAAAGGCCAAGAATGGGGAGGTATAGTTAAGCAGCAGCAAACATATATTAAGCACCTAAGTGCCAGGCTAAGCGTTGGTGATACAAACTTAAAAAAGTCCTTACCCTGAGATGAAGACAGTATACAAAAGAAAGCTGAAACTTCCCTTTAAATAGAGGAGTTTATGGCTTCCCCTCCAATCAGAGGAACAAAGGATGACTGAAGGTTGAAAAATGATAAAATTTCCCAGTGATAAGAAGCAAAACCAATCCAAAATGAATGCAGGTGGATGGGAATGACGTAATGAAATAAGCTGTTGGAAGATAGCCTGCTGTGCTTACTTTGCTCTCTGTGTTCTGTTTAGTAATTATATATCCCATCAGGTAACAGACCTCAGTATGTAACCCAGAGCTAACTCAGGAATAACATGGGGACTGGCAGCTGCACCCTGGGCAGATTGGTTCAAGGAGTTGGGGATGTGGACTTTGCAGATGAGAAGGAAGAAAGCCATCTTCCTGTCCTGGGAAAGAAAGAAATCAGTTGGTTTATCTCCAGGGGACAAGACAGAACTCGTCCCTATTGTTGGAAGAAGTTTGAAATGTAAAGAACTTCCTACAGATGAGAGTGGTCTAGGTTTAGCATACTTCTTTGTCATTGGAGTGCTGGTGAGGGTCATTACAGGAATGATTCTGACTCAGGAGTTGACTTCACTGGCCGGTGGTTCCTTCCAACTTGGGGAGACCATGATTCTGGGAATTCAACTCCACAAAGACTCCATAGGATCATAGATTTGGATCCCCTTCATTTTAGAGAAACCAGTAGGATGGTACAGGGAACAGGGCAGAGGATTTGGAATCTGGAAGATGGGAGTCTTCTGTTTGTCTTAGTTTCTTCATCTGAAAAGTGAAGATAATGATGTGCGCACCTCTCTCAGGGGGATTGTAAGAATCAAATGAGATTACATGTAAAGCACTTTGCAAGCTTTTCAGTCCTGTTGGTGATAGCTATTATCTTATTACAGAAGAGGAAACAAAGGTTCAGGTATAAAATGCCTCTAGGACATGTATGTCAGAGGCAGGATCTGAACTCATCTTAACTGGAAGCTAGTATCTATAGCAACTATTTTCCCTTTGGCATTCATGCTTCAATGACCACAGTTGCCTGGAACATCTCACATGGCCCACTCCTCATGTGATATTATCTCTTAAGTTATCTTGATTCCTGTTTTTATGTGTAGGTAGCCTACTCAGCCATTTGGGCTGCCAAAGGACAGTAATCAAATAATTGGATTCTTAGTTAATTAGGAGTTGAGAAACTCTAGGGAGGGAGCCTAGTTAGGAGTCTGTTTTTTAACAATAATGACCAGGGTGAGTATTACGATACCAGAGCCTCCACTACTGCCTACTCCTTGGCCTGTATTGGTGCTTGTCTCCCTCCTCTACTTACACTACTCCTCCTTAATCATTCATTTTTTCCCTTTATTATTTTGTCATTTGGAAACAAATGAGTCTTGATATCCCTTTGAATGTGCTAGTTCTGTGTTGTGCTTTTTATATTCTCTATTCTGAAAGACATGACACACAAATAATATTGCCACTTTCACAAAGGAAGAAGAAAAATCAGTCCTACATTTTATGGATAACAGCCCTTAGGAGAGGAAATGTGGCAGCAATCTTCAAAGAAGATATTTTCCCTCAGTCTCTGTTTCCAAAGTAGAAACAGGAGCTTATTTCCATCTACTAACCCTAATGCTACTATACCACCCAACCCCCAACCTCAGTCATTCCCCTTGAGTGGGGGAGAGATGCTGTACTGGAAACCTCTAGATTGGTTAGAAAGACACAGAGTTAATTAATTCTTGGTGTTAGGTATATTTTGGGAATCTCACCCACTCTGAAATGGATCTTTGAAGAATAGAGAACTTGATACTTGTCTCCACATCCAGAAAATAGGAAAAAATTATTTTCTTTTCTCTGCCCTATCCTTTTTCCTCCTTTTTTTTCTCTTTTCTTTCTCTTTCTCTTCATATTTCAGATCAGGAGACTCAAACAGAGATAAAGAAGACAATCCCAATACAGTGCACTTCCCTGGAAGACACAACCCAGGAAAAACTCATAAAGGGTGATCCCTGGGATTGTAAATTTGGTGAAGATGGAAACTGTAAAAACAACTCTGACAGGTGTGAAACTAATAACCATGAGAGAGATCTGATGCAAGGAACTGAGGATGAAATTTTTAATAAGGCCAGGGGCTACAAAGTTAATGAGTTCATGAAAAGTTTTGATCAAAAGTCTATCCTTGATACACAAAGCAATGTTTCTTCAGAAACGAGTCTTTGTAAATCTGATACTTCAGATTTGAGTGATCATAATGGAATCTCCTCAGGAAAGAAACCCCATAAGGACAATGGATGCAATAAAGCCTGCAGTGACTCCTCAGACCTTAATGAAGATCAAAGAATATGTACTGAAATTGGCAATGCTTTTCAACAGAGGAGATACCTTGCTCAATGTCACAGAAGTCATTCCTGTGAGAAACCATATATCTGTAGAGATTGTGGAAAAACCTTCAGCCAGATCACACACCTTATTCAGCATCAGGGAATTCACGATGGAGAGAGACCTTATAAATGTAGTGACTGTGGAAAAGCTTTCACCAATAGTTCATCGCTTATTCTACATCATATAATTCACAGTGGAGATAAACCCTATGAATGTCATGAATGTAGGAAGCTCTTCAGCAATAGAACAGGACTATTTGTACATCTGAGAATTCACACTGGAGAGAAACCCTTTCAGTGTAACATATGTAAAAAAGCTTTCAGCCAAAAAGGTGACCTTTCTCGACACCAGAAAGTTCATACGGGAGAGAAACCTTATAAGTGTAATGTATGTGGAAAAGCTTTTAGCCAGCAAGGACATCTTACTGCGCATCAGCGAATCCATAATGGAGAAAAACCCTATAAATGTAATGAATGTGGAAAAGCATTCAGCAATAGCTCATCCCTTATTCTACATCACAGAATTCATAGTGGAGAGAAACCCTATGAATGTCATGAATGTGGAAAGCCTTTCAGTAATCATGCAGGTCTCATTGTACATCAAAGAATTCATACGGGTGAGAAACCCTATAAGTGTAATGTATGTGAAAAAGCCTTTAGCCAGAAAGGTCATCTTTCTGAACATCAGAGAATTCATACTAGAGAGAAACCCTATAGTTGCAATATATGCAAGAAGGCTTTTAGCCAGAGAGGAGATCTTTTTCGACATCAAAAAATTCATAATGGAGAGAAACCTTATGATTGTACTGAATGTGGAAAAGCTTTCAGTCAGAAGGGAGACCTTACTAAACATCAAAGAATTCATAGTGGTGAGAAACCTTATAAATGTAACAAATGTGGTAAAGCTTTTAGCATCAGCTCACAGCTCAATATGCATGAAAGAATTCATACTGGAGAGAAGCCCTATAAATGTAATCTATGTGAAAAAGCCTTCATCCAAAAAGGACGTCTTACTGAACATTACAGAATTCATAATGGAGAAAAACCTCACAAATGTACTGAATGTGGAAAGGCATTCAGCCAAATTACATACTTGAGTCGGCATGAGAGAATTCATACTGGAGAGAAACCATATAAATGCAGTGAATGTGAGAAAGCCTTCAGCAATAGCTCAGCACTCAATGTACATCAGAAAATTCATACTGGTGTGAAGCCCCATGTATGTCTTGAATGTGGGAAGGCCTTCCTCCAAGGTATAGGCCTTAGTTTACATCAGCGAATTCATACCGGAGAAAAACCATATAAATGTGACATATGTGAAAAAGCATTCAGCCAGCGGGGAGACCTTTCTCGGCATCAGAAAATCCATAATGGAGAGAAACCCTATAAATGTAGTGATTGTGGAAAAGCTTTCACTCAGAGGGGACACCTTACTGAACATCAGAGAGTCCATAGTGGGGAGAAACCATATAAATGTAAAGATTGTGGTAAAGCTTTTAGCAACAGCTCACAGGTCACTCTCCATTACAGAATACATACGGGAGAGAAGCCTTACAAATGTAATGAATGTGGACAAGCTTTTAGTCGTCCAGGGAGCCTCAGTGAACATCAGAAAATTCATTCTGTGGAGAAACCGTATAAATGTAGTGAATGTGGGAAAGCCTTCAGCCGCAATCTATACCTTAGCCGTCATCAAACAGTTCATACTGGAGAAAAGTGCTATCCGTGCAATGAATGTAGTAAAGCCTTTCGAAATGGCCACTGTCTTACTTTACATCAGAGAATCCATAGTGGAGAAAAACCCTATCAATGTAGTGAATGTGGGAAAGCTTTTGGCAGGAAACTATACCTAACTCAACATCAGAGAATACACAGTGGTGAGAAACCTTATGAATGTACTACATGTGGTAAGGCCTTCACTCGGTGTACAACACTTATTCAGCATCATAAAATTCATTCTAGAAATAAACCCTAGAAATTTAAGTTAGATATGTACTCCTAAACATTACCTATTACAAACTTTTCAATCAAGTTATTGTGATACTGGACCAAGAGTAAGAAGACAGATAGTGATACCATCTATCTAATAAAAAATAAGAGGGAAAAAGATTAGTATTTTATAAACTTAAAGTAGGAAAAAATGTATTTGATAAATTTACTTGGGGAAACTGATTAGCAACATAGCAGAAAATGGACTTAGAACTACATCTCGAGACTCCTCATCTGTTGCCTCAAAATTGGGGAGAGGGATAAAACAGGATTGCAGTTATTTCAATTGTAGAATTAAAATGTTCTATTAAATAATTACAAAGATCAAGTTAAGATGTATTTGAGGATAAAGAAATAGAAAAGTATGAAAGCAATATAGCCTAAGTAAAAAAAAAAAAGTTGATTATTAAATATTATTGATAAATATGAAAAGAACAAAATCTACAAAGGTAGGTCTTGGTCGACAATGGATAAGTGGTCAATAGGTGTGAAGAGATCATTATCAAATTGCTAATAACATGGAAAGTATTTTGTCTATCAAAATTATATATGTTGAAGCACCAGCCCTGAAGTCAGGAGGACCGGAGTTCAAATGTGAACTCAGACACTTAACACTTCTTAGCTGTAGGACCCTGGGCAAGTCACTTAACTCCAGTTGCCTAAGGGGAGGAAATTATGTTAAAATTTTGAGATACTCCATCAAATTTTCCAAAAAAAAAAGTATTTATTAGAAACAGTGCTTATGAAATTGAAGAAGAGAGATTGATAATAGATCTTTTTAGAATGCATTTTCCAAGTACACGGTAAATGTCACCAAAAAGCATTTTGATTGGTCATTGCATTGAAAGGGTTATCAAAAATAATGGAGCTATCTGGTCAAAGATTTTAATATTTCATATTCATTTGTAATAAAAAGAACTCAAAGCATTTGATCTATCAATACGAAATTAAATTATGAGCTATTTGTATAATTGCAATTAAAACAGACAACTTTGAGGAATATGATGAAAGTTGATAAAGTCTTCATGTAGCAACAAAGATAGAGTAACAACAAGCAATAGTCCCAATAGGTACTACCATGTAAGGGTGATTGAAAAGGAAGAACAAAAATTTGAAGGGGAGTTATGCATACTCAGGTTCAGCCTGTAAATGGCTGTATAGTATTACTGTTTTATAGGAAGTGATAGATATGTTGAATGCAGAAGTACACAGAAAAACAATTGAACTGATTCAAAGTTGACTAAGCAGAATCGGCGGGGAGGGACATTCTGAGTAATAATGGTGAAAATGGAAGTAACCCAAAAACAAGATGATGAAAAAAATTTTAGTGCTATGAAATTATATTGACCAGGATTGGCTCTAAAGAAGTGATTTGAGTCTCTTATACTCTCATACACTATCATGATGGAAATCTACAATAAAAATCAAGGCAAAAAAGTTTTGTGCACAATCAGTTAATTAGCAAAGGTAATAGTTGCCAACAAATTAGGTCATTGGCTCCTCAGTCATAGACAAACTGAGGATTTACAAAGGTTATTTTTATAGTCATAAAAGAGGAATGCACAAATTGCAAATTCTTGGAAAACTTGTTTGAATTCTGATTGGATGGTGTTTGATGCTTGACTTGAGGTTAAGCTGGGTACATGCTGGAATGTTCTGAGGTTAGCTGTGTACTGTTGCCGATATTTGGGGTATAGGCACATTAGCATAATGGAATGATAATTATCAATCTGGTCAAAGTTTTACATCACTCGATGTGGAATTACTGTGCTAACTGATAAGTGTTATTACTTGCAGTAAATACTGTAGAGAGTGCTAACTTAACTGACTACAAGAGGAAATTTGAAATGGGGAAATAATCATTCCAACTCAGTTTTGCAGGGGCTTAGCTCTACCAAAAAGAGTAACTTAATCTCTGACTATATCTCTTAATCTAAAAGCTATCTATACCTAAGTTTTATATGTTCAAATAAAGATAATCAGTATTGAGTTAATTAAAAATTATTTCTTAGAATATTCCCACCACTTTGCAGAGATGGGGTAATATGGGTGTGGAAGAATATATAAAATTGCCACTTTTTTATATGTTGGTTGGTTTTGTTGAATTATTTCTTTTTTTCTCTCTCTGTTATAAGGGGTAGCTCTCTGGGAGCAGTTCAGGGAAGGATACGTTGGAAAATGTAAGTGATATAAGTTCAAACTATCAATAAAAATTATTTTAAAATGTGAAGCATTTCTGCGTAAAGTTAATTAGTTATATTAGTATTTCCATTTAAGTTTAATCATTTAAAAAGAATTCATTTGCAAAGTATGTGGATAAGCTTTTCATAACAGTGTATACTGAAGGAAAAAATCCCTCAAAATTATGCATGCAAAAACCTTAGGTGACAATTCATCCTTATGCTGCATCAGAAAAATTATAATGTAAACAAATCTCATAAATGTAATAGACAAAAAAAGATCTCCCTCGGCAGTTTGCAATTTACTGAAATGTGAGAAACCATACCAGCAAGACAATGCCAATGAAGATAATGGGAAAGTCTAGCCCTAACCAATCCCTGAAGTACATCAGAACAGTCACAATAAGAATCATCAGGGTATAAATTTAGGGCTGGAAGAGACCTTACAGCTTCCTTTATTCCAACTCCTTCATTTTACACATTAGAAATAGATAAAAAGGAGCAGTTGCTCCTTTCCAGACAGGATACAGGGTACCTCCAGCGTGTGCCCTACTGCTGAATCCACCCATCTCTCCAGAATGTCCACCGCTGGGCCTGTGCAGATAGTGTCCTTTCCCTCAGTCCAGAATGGAGAGGGAGCAAGCATTGATTAAATAAATTATTAAATAAATGCCTACCATGGGCCAGGCACTTTGCAAATATTTACAAATATCTTCACAGTGACCCTGAAGGTAAGTGCAATTATGATCCCCCTTTTAAAGTTGAGGAAACTGTGAATATAAAGGTTAAGTGATTTACTCAGAGTCACACAGCTAGTAAGTGTCTCAGACTAGATTCCAACTTAGATCTCTAGGCCTAGCTGTGACAGCCCCCCACCCCCTTCCATAACAGAATTAGTCATTTAACTATGAAAATGAAAGAATCATTTGTCCTAAAAACATTCAACTAGTCTTTAACAGTCTCTTTAAGATAGATTTTTAAAGCCTTTTCTGTGTTTGGCAGTTTGTTGAAACCCACTGACCCTTTTTGGCAATGATTTTATATAAAATTCACAAACTAAGCTTAAGTTTTAAGCTTCATAAAAAGAAGATAATTTTTTTTCCCCATACAAATTTATGGATTCCCTGAAATTAGAATCCCTTCCCTAAAGAGTCTTTCAGCCTGGTCAAATGTGACCTGGAGAGATTTCTGTTGAGATATTCAAATGTTCTTTCATTTTGACTATTATCTTAATCTAATTGAAGAAGATTTAGTCCTTCCAGGCTGAGCAGATCTCTGCTTTTAGAAACTGGCTAGGCTTTTAATAAGAATGATGTAAAAAGATTTCAGTGTAGTAGATTTTTCAAAAATCGAGTAGCTATATGATATAGTGAACATAGTGCTTGGTCTGGAGTCAGGAAGATTCCTCTTCAGACACTAATGTGTGGCCCTGGCCAAGTGACTTCACCTTGTCTGCTTCAATTTTCTCATTAAAATGAGCCCCATCTGTAAAGACTGCTCCAGCATCTTTGTCAAGAAAACCTCAAATGGAGTAAAAGGTTGGACACAACTGAAAAATGATGAAACAAAAAAATAATTTGTCAGGAAGGGAACATTTTACTGGCACTTTGCTGATGAAAAAGAAGAAATGAACATTAGTTTCACTTCAGGGGACTTATATTCTGTCAGAAATAGTATGTATGCAGAAAAATGGATGTAGTGACAAGCTGACTGGTTCCAGGGCCAAAGAAGCTGGATTCAAATTCCACTCTTCTGCTTCCTACCTCTATGGTCCTGGACAACTGGTTTCATGCCAATTCTTCCTCTGCAAAATGAAGGGGTTGTGGAATGGCCTCTTAGGCATTTTCCTCTGGCTCTCATTCCTAAAATACTTAACAGGAGATGTTCGAACATCTAGCAAATTTAAGAGCAGCCTGAAAGGCTAACTGACAAAGGATGCAAATAAACAGCTCTTTAAAATGAAAAAAAAAAAAAAAATAAAACTTCTTTCTATAAAAAGTTGTACTGTGTCACACTTCACACCCAGCAAATTAGCCAAGATGACACCCCTCAAAAAAAATTCAGGGGGGTGGAGTAGATAAGATTACTGTTTGAGGAATTGTAGGAAGGAAGAAAGAAATACAATTGTTGGACCTATGAAATGGAAAAGCAATGTTAAGAATGTGATTCAGTTGTTCATATCTTTTGACTCAGAACTCTCATTACTAAAAGCCTAAGGAGCTCAAAGATAGAAAGGGTGTATATACACAAAAATTCTTAGAACAGCACTTCATAATTAAAAAAAAAAAAAACTAGAAACAAGATCACTTTTTTTTATCAATTGGGGAATGGATAGTATAAAATAATGACTGAAGAATTCAAAACAGCAGAGGAAGGCATGAATTGAGGTAGAGGAAGGCAAATAAATTTTAAAAAACTCAAAAATGACGACATCAAAATATATTGTCAACTGAACAGGGAACAAGAACTGGCCTCTAATTTGTGGTTGGTAACTTAGAGACTTCTCATTATCTAAAACCATCAGTAAGCTTTATTTGTAAACATGCTTTATGTCAAGGGAAAACCCCATTTGTACCTATAGTTTCAAATGGCTTTGACATGAATGTTGTACTTTATCAAAAGCTTTTTCTTTTGTCTGTTTTTACCTCTGATTTTGGTATCAGTATATTTGTTTCATAAGAGGAGTCTGGTAGACCTATTGTTCCAAATAGTTTATTTAATGTTGGAATTAGTTGATCTTTAAATATTTAATAGCGTTTACTCTGACCCTAGTGCTTTTTCTTAGGAAGCTCATTTATGGCCTGTTCTGCCTTTTAAAAGTTATCAGGCAGATACTTTAAAAATAGGAAAATAATTTCACTTTTTTTTAACCATTATCAACACAACATATGTGTAAAATCCTTCATCCAATTTTGAGAACAAATTACTAAATATACTCAAAGCTTGAATTTCTATGATAAATTTTGGAACCCAATCACAAAATATGTACTTACAAAAAAATAGTGTAATACTATGGCTTTCTCAAATTTACTATTCTATTTATTAAAACTTCCATATGATATATTTATCTTATTACCTTGTATAAGCATTTCTCTTTTATGAGCATTATCACCCCTCTATTATAATTTGACCATAAATATAGGTTAAATTGTAACATCATTATACTTGAATTCTATTATAGCAATTCAGAGCTATTCCACGTTCAATCTATTATTTAAGATTCAGTGTTGTATTTAAACTTCTTTATTACAGAAGTTTGGTATAAAAGGAAAAGAAGGGACAGTGTTAAACAATATCACATATCATATCCAGAGGAAAAAACTGCCTTAGCTCTGTTTGATTTCAGGTGTGAGTCATATCTGATAGGCAATCATGTAGTCACAGTGTAAGGCTCAGGATTAACCAAGTGGAAATATTCCTTTTCAGAAAGGGAAATAGAACAGTGAGGAAATAGAGTATCTGTCATCCCCCAAACTTTTCCCAGGTGCAGACATCTACCATTAGCACTTTCTAGACTGCAGCACATGCCATTTTCTGTTATTGGCCACAGGAGATGCTGTCAGGGGCATGTAGACCATCCAAGGACCTGCCAGGGTTTTAGGCTTGCCGAAGACATAAACTGGCCTTTGGGTGCCACGTGGGGCTGAGGGGGCCAGTGCCAGGACCTTCCCTTTAGTGGCAATTCCTAATGGTAGGGCAAAGAGGATTCTGGCTGCGGGTCTGCCACTGCCCCCTGATATTTGCAGCTACTGGGGAAGGGACGGCACAGAACATCGGGGCCCTGCCAACATGGGCCCCCCTAGGACTCCTGCCCCCACCTACACCACACAAAGCAGAGTGACACAACAGCTTCCCATGTTCTCTATCTGATTGGAGGTGAGAGGGAGCAGGAACCACAGGGAAGATGCTCTTCCGGCTCCTGGGGAGGGGAGGGCGCAGGGCAGGGGGATTTGCTGAGTGTCCCCTCCTCTGGACAGCCTCCTGGAGACCTACCATGCTGAGCAGGAATGGCCCCGACCCCGCTGCTTCCACTTCCTGTATCTCCCGCCCCCTTTGGTCTATATTGGCTCCTTGGACTGGATTTCTTTCCATAAAAGCAAACTCCAGTTCCTACCTCTTGTTGTTTAAAGAAATGGAAGAGACCGCAGCCTGACGGTGCCCGGGGGCCAATGTCGGAGTTCACCATCAAAGATGCTGGGGAAGGGAGCAACCGGGGTGATGAGAGGTGGCCAGAGGCATGGACTGCGCCCCCTCCCCTCCCTCTCTGGGCTTGGACATCGTGTCCAAGAGGGTCTCCCTATTACTGCAGTGAACAGACACTGCCCATGGGGGCGGAGGTGGGGAATGGAGTGGGGGCATGTCTGTATTACGTCGTGCTTATTTTCCCCAGAAAGGGGCCTTGGGACACAAGATGGGGGCAGAGGGGAGGGAGCTTCTGTAGGTTTATGTTCCACGATCAGCTCTCACTCTCTTCATCTCTCTAGTCCTGCTGGGGGCTGTGGGTGGGAGGAAGTGCAGCCCTTGGGGAGGGTCCATCTCCCCTGTACTTTTTGGTGTTCCCCCGGAGGGTGGGGGCTCATCTAAGAATGGGGGAGGGAAACAGATCTGACTGGTAGAGGCAATGTCTGAGGACGAGGAGCAGAATTTGGGGTGGGGGAAGGGCAGGACGTGTGTCCAGACATAAGGCCCCCAAAAGGAGGACTCGGCCAGGTGACCATGGAGAGTGGGACAGAGGCCGGAGGTGAACATGACAGGCCTGCCATGAAGGGCAGGGAGGGAAGGGTCCAGGCAGCAGGGACCTGGGGTGGGGCAGGGGCTGGGGACTGGGGTGTCGGGAATAGGGCATTTCTTCCTCAGTCTCTTTTCCCCCAAATAATGCCGCCCCTTGAGACATGAGCAGAGATTAGTATCAAGAGGGAATGACCCCTGGGCTCTTGGAGGGACCAGCTCCCTGGTGAGTGGACATCCCCTGTGGAGTGTAGGTCCCCTGCAGTCCTGGAGCCCCTCCCCCCAAGTCTACATGTGCCTATGGCTGGGAGATGCTTGGGGATCAATCAGCCTTAGGGATCAGGTGGGGCACAGAGTGGTGACATGTTTTACCATTATTAGGAGCAATATCCTCCTGGACTTCTATGTGTTTTCAATGCTCCTGGCATCCCACAACCCACAGACTCTCCATCATCCCCAAATACAAGCCCTCTTTGCCACTAATGATGAAAGGCAGGCAAACGAAACTTACCCATTGGCTATGTTGGCTATGAAGCGTCTCCATTAATGCCTTCTCTGGCTGGCACCTTTCCTTGGTGCCCTAAAGCTTTGTTTCCTCTAGGGCTGTAGTTCTCTCAGAGATTCAGAGTCAAAGGATGGGACAGAACAGTATCTAGATCCTCTGGGCAGCACCAAGGGAGGCTTCTAACAAGGACTTTTTTTTTTTTTTGAAGGGCAAAGGAAGGAAACAAGCATTTATTAAATGCCTCCAAGGTTCTAGGCACTTTACAGATATTATCTAGCTTGATCTTCACCAAGCCTATTAGGAAGAGGGTATAATTTTTTCCCCTTTCAGGACTGAAGAAACTGAGGCAGAAGTGAAATGACTTGCCCAGTAAGGAACGTCTGAGGCTGCTCCCAGACTGCAGTCCTTAGCTCTGTGGCTTTACCTAGCTGGAGGGAAGGGGAAGAGAAGAGAAAAAATAGATTCCTCTTCACAACAAAACTTAACGTAAAGGCTTCATTTAGGACTACTTCTCTTTGGATTCCACTCTCTTGGATTTGCCTCCATCCACACTCGGCTTGCTCTAACATCATCATTGCTTAGAGGCCCCTTTACAGCTCACAGCTTGTTCCACCATGCCCTGTCAAGGGAACGCCCCAATTCTAGAAGTCATTTGGTCTGTGTGGAGTGTCCCAAAAGTCTGAGGGCTTTGGACCTGCCCTCTTTCATTCACTTAGCTCCACAGTCAGCTCTTTAACTCAGACTAGGTTTTTAATCAACAGAGTTTGTGAGCTTCAGCTGGAAACAAATCATTCGGCCTCTATATTCTTTACTCTCTGTCTGAAAGGAAGTATTTCCTTTCAATTTAAATAAAATTTAAAAAAAAAAAACTAAAACTAAAACTAACATTTTGAGAAGAATCTGAAGGATTCCTCAGACTGCCAAAGGAAATGTGACAAACAAGGGGAAGGAAGGAGACCCCAGGGGAACAGACCCCAATTTCCTGGGGCATGGGAGGAACAGGCCTGTGGGTGAGCAGGTGTGTTTGGTGTTCCAGGTATCACTGACCTTCGGGGATGGGGCTGTGCTCTTCAGCCCAGAACACTAGAGACACCTGGACCCAGCTCTATGAGCACCTGGTCTGTGTGGGTAAGGGGCCCAGCTCCCTGCATGCCCGTGGCTTCCCTCAGCACGAGCTGTGACCCCTCTACATGAGGGCCTGGCCCCCGGGCCTGACCTTGCCATTCATGAGACTGCGCCCCTGTAGGCAGGTGGGCTCTGTCCCTCAGAAACGGTTGTCCTCCGTGGACTGCCCCTGCCTAAATTCTGCCCCCCAATAAAGCATTCTCTCTCTATGCTCTAGAGAACTCCTATCCACAAGAATTAAAACAACCCATCAACCAAAGAAAAAATAATTATTAGAGGATTTTAAGATATGTGAAATGAGTCCAATCAGTATTAAAGCTAGATCAACCTAGTTATAATCTCAATGAATTTGAAAAAACTGTCAATAGAGGGACTAATTAGGAATAATAATACAGATTTCTATTGATTAAGGCCAGTTTTCTGATTCCAAACTCTGTAGAAATGCCTGCACCTCATTTTATATTTCTTGTTGTCCATGATCCTCCACTTATTTTACTCTATTTATTTGCCCTTCTTCACTCAGCTCTTCTAAGTCTGAGTCCTTTTATTATTTATCATTTTGGAAGAAATTATTTTTTTTCTTTTCAACCATTTGAAGGAAATTCATTTTGATCACTATGCTTTTATATTCTGAATACTGGAAAACATGGCATTCTTATCATTTTCCAAAAGGCAGGAGAATGAATGGTTCCAGAATTGGAGATTTGCCTAAGTATTTGAAGAGTGTGGATACCAGGGCAGGAGTGTAGACAGGAGAAGTTATCCCTCAGAATCTGTTTCTAAAGACAGAAGAGGCTATACTCAGAGTACCATCCCATTCCTCTAATGCTCCCTTACAGAGTTTATTTCTTTTTGTTAATGTTAATCCAATGGGACCCATCTAACTCATTTACTCTCCCTGACACCTCAGAAGAAAAAGTGTACACCAGAAAATTCATTCTGGAGAAAAACCCTATAAATGTAGTGAATGTGGAAAAGCTTTCACACAGAGGGGAAACCTTACTGAACATCAGAAGATTCACACTGGAGAGAAACCATATAAATGTAAGGTATATGAAAAAGCTCTCAGCCAACAAGGACATCTTATGGAACATCAGAGATTTCATAAGGGAGAAAAACCCCATAATGGAAAAAAAAATGTAGTGAATGTAGAAAATCCTTCATCCAGAAATGATGTTTAAACATGAGAGTTGAGAAAAACTATCAATGTTATGAATGTGAGAAGTCTTTCACTAGTCACCCAGGCCTTATTGTACATTGGATAGTTCAAAGTGGAGAGAAACCTTATAATTGTAATATATGTAAGAAAACATTCATGCAGAGAGGAGACCTTTTTTCACATCAGAAAATTCATAATGGAGATAAACCTAATAAATATGATGGTTGCAGAAAAGATTTCTCCCAGAAGGGACACATTACAGAACATCAGAGAATACATACTGAGGAGAAACCATATAAATGTAAATTATGTGGAAAAGCCTTCAGTCATGAACATCAACTCTAATGAGTTAGCACTTTGTAATGATTCCAACAACAAAGCCTCACCAAACATCTGAAATTTCATTCTGAAGAAAAACTATACAAATGCAGTGAGTGCGAAATTGATTTTACCCAGAGGGCATCCTTAGTGAACATCAGAAAATTCATTCTGGAGAGAAACCTTACAAATGTAACATATGTGGAAGAGCCTTTAAGTCAACCATAAAAATCTGGTGAACGTGGAAAAGCGTTCATACAATGGGGAAGCCTTATTGAACATCAAAGAATTCATGGTAGAGAAAAACCATATACATGTAGCATTTGTGACCAAGACTTTAGTTATACACGAAGGCTTATTCTACATCTGGAAATTTATTCTGGGGAGAAACCTTATAAATGCAGTGATTGTAGAAAAGCTTTCACCTAGAAAGGAATCTTTATTGAACATCAGAAAATTCATTCTGGGAAGAAACCCTATATGTGTAATGATTGTGGAAAAGCTTTCTTTAGAAGAGGAAAACTTAATGAACATCAGAAAATTCATACTGGGGAGAAACCCAACATCGACTTATTAAATAGCAAAGAATTAACGTTGGAGAAAAACCTTATAAATGTAGGGAATGTGGAAAAACTTTCAGCCAGAGAGGAAATCTTACTGGACATCAGAAAATTCATACTGGAGAAAAATCCCATAAATGTGATATATGTGAAAAGGCTTTTAACTAGAGGGAAGACCTTTCTCGACATCAGAAAATTCATACAGGAGAGAAATCTCATAAATGTGAATGTGGAAAAGCTTTCAGCCAGAGAGTGTATCTTAATACTTAACATCAAAGACTTCATAGTGGACAGAAATCTTGCAGTAATGCTTATGATAGATAATAGTACCTTGTTTTGCATTGTGATTTCTGTGAATTAGGGCATTTGATCCTATGAATATACAGTGTGTAGTTAAGGAAAAGACTTCGCCCAGTGTGCATTCTATGTATAATTCTTTTTCACCACTAGAAAATTAATACAAAAAAGAAATCACAAAATTTGAAGGCAGACTTTCACTCTCACATGTTAAAACATGTTACATTTTTCCCCATTAAAATGGTGGGTGCATGGATGGGGTGGGAGCTGGAGTTGGTAGAAGGAGAAGGGGAAAGAACAGAGGGAAAGAAACAATAATTATCAGTCACTCAATAAAATATAAATGAAAGTTTAACATCAACAAACCTATAGAAAATAAAAGCCTAACGAAAGATTCATTACTTAACAAATGTCTTTGAGATGATTAAAAAACAATTTTATAGAAAATAGATTTAGAACTATTTCTCACGTTGTACACCTTCTGGTTCATCCTAAAAATTTGTGTGGAATGAACTATGAACTATAAAAGGAAGTGGACTTTTGTACTTATCTCAGTTTTTGAAGGAAAATGTTCCATTCTAAAATTTGGAGTTATTAGATCAAAGGGTATATGTATTACATGGCATGGAGATTTTAAAAATAGCAAAAGTTTTATAACAAAAGTAAACTATTTGACCAAAAATACTTGGAGAACTGGGAAATGGTTGGACAGAAATGACATTTCTCATGTAACATTTTCTATCATCTGCCACAAGAAACTCCAAATGGACACATAATGGAAAGGAAATTTTACAGTATAAATGAATTAGAGAGGAAAGAAGAAATTGCTTTTCATATCTATAGCTAGGGAATGAATTCTGTGAATAAATAAACAATCCAGAATATTACAGAAGACAAAATGAATCATTTTGAAAGATAAAATTCAAAAGGGTTTTCATAAACAAATCTAATAGCTGGGAAATATAGAGAGTGAGAAAAATCTTTGCATCATTTTTTCTCATAAAAATCTTATAAACAAAATGTATAAGGAATTATTCTAATTTAACTGATTAACAAACATTTCCCATAGTTCAAGGAAATGAACAGGAAGTTTTCAAAGGAAGAAATCCAAGCCATCAGTAATCTATGAAAAAATTCTAAAAAACAAAACAAATGAAAAAAAGGTGAAAACAGTATGCTTTGATCCATATTTATTCTCCATAGCTCTCTCTCTGGATGCAGATGGCATTTTCCATCTTAAGTCTATTGAAATTGCCATTGATCACTTCATGGTTGAGAAGAGCCCAAGTCCATCACAGTTAATCATCACATAATCTTGTTGTTACTATGTTACTGTGTAACTATATTCTTTTGGTTCTCCGTGCTTCACTCAATAGCAGTTCTAAGCTTTTCCAGAATCTACCTGTTCACCATTCTTTATAGAACAATAATATTCCACTACATTCATATACCATAACTTATTCAGCCATTTCCCAATTCATGGGTATCCACTCATTTTCCAAACATTTTTGTACATGTGGGTCCTCACCCTTCTTTTATGGTCTCATTGGGATACAGACCAATTATTAACACTGTTGGATCAAAGGGTATGAACAGTTTTATAACCCTTTGGGCATAATTCCAAGTTGCTCTCCAGAGTTGTTGGATCATTTCACAACTTTATCAACAAGACAGTAGTGCCCCAGTTTTCCCACGTCCCCTTCACATTAATTTCACATTCTCTTTTCCTTTCATCTTAGCCAATCTGAGAGGCATGAAGTGGTAACTCAGAGTAGTCTTAAATTTGTGTTTCTCTAATCAATAGTGATTTAGAGCACTTAGAGAATAGGCAAATTGATTTAATGATGGTATAGCTAAGAAATGATTGGTTCAGGAATATTTGAAACTCATTTGCAATAATGATTCCAAAGTTATTAAACTGTACATATTCTTTGATCTTGTGATGCCATTACTGGTGATCAAGGAAGATCAAAAAAGAACAGATCCTACATATACAAAATTATTTACAACAATTGTTTTTGTAGTGAAAGTATTTCAGAATGTAATTAGAATCTTATGGAGTGCCTATCATGTGGTTAATGGTTAAACAAATTAAGGTGTATCAATGTAATGAAATAGTGTGTTTTTAAAAATGAAAAGATGATTTCAAAGAGACCTTCAAAGACATGTATGAAGTGATAAATTAGGAAATGGGCAGAAATAGGACAATAATTTATAACAAAAATGATCAAATCTGAAACACAAGAATTCTGATCTACTATTGTTTCCCCTTTTTCAAAGAGAACTAATGACAACATGGTTGGTCTTGTCTCAAACATGAATTGGACTTGCCTAAAGTCATCAGCTTCACTCTCTCCTCCTGAGTTATTAAAGTCCAGGGACAAGAGAAAAGTCAGGACAACTGGAGAAGATTCAGGATGCAGTGAACGACCTTGGCATCTTCAGTGACTGACCAAACTTTGAGTGCTCCACAGCACCTGCTCCTTTTGCCTTCCTGGCCATTGGAACAAGTTATTCTCATCTTCACATTCTGTCTGGGGAAACTTTCATGTACTTGGGATGGATACTGTCCCTCCAACTCACCAAATGGTTGGAGGATGCTTGGCTGCCCTCAACCTGGTTTAAGTGGATATGGTTTTATAGGGCATGACCCGCTGTGCATGCTACAGCTTCTTGGAGCCACAGGTGAGAGCTGGCGGACAGGTGCCCACAAAGGGGGAGGAGCAGCCCTCCCACCAGAAGTACCAGTGCTCCCTGCACACCCCATCCACTCACACAAAAGATGACTGCCAATTCACAGCTGGATTAAGAGTCTCATCCGCACAGGGACTCTGTTGCCAAATGTTGCCAAAAGCAAACAAAAAGGTTACTTCTTTTGCTCTGTGTGTATTGTTTTCTCCTTGACATTATTAAGAGAGGAAGAGGTTCAGAAGGCGCGGCAGGAAGGAGTCACTGGTTACCCATAATCACACTGTAGCCATTTTGTTGCCATTTAATAGCCCAGGCCGGGTGGTTTTCACTTTGTGTCACACAGTATCTGACATGTAACCAAGTGGTGCTTAGGGAATGGGCTAATTACCCAGAAGCACAGTTAATTCCAGGCCCTGCTCTAAACTCTCAACCCCACAGAGGAGAAAGGGCCACTTAGAACGAGGGCTAAGTTCTTAGATGAGCCTGATAGTTCCAGCCTTTCAGTGGACGCAAATGGGGCACGTCCAAAGACGGACTGCCCTTCCGTGAGCCTAATAAAGCCCATGTTTAGGGAGCTTCTGAGGGCTACATCCCCTTATTTGACTCAAGGGAAGGGGAGGAATGACCAGGGACAGAGCTCGTAGCCCCAGGAAACTAGCTGCTATCTGCAAGTGGAGGGCCCTCACAGGTCAGAAGTTAAGGAGAGGCGGGGTCTTCCCTTGGAAGCTCCGCCCTCCGCCCCCGAGGCCGCTCTACTCACCCCCTCCTCCTCCACTGTCTTTCAGACCCGCCTCTACTCCCCATCTCCGTCCCGACGCTGTCACGTGGACACCCACAGAGCATTAGGAGAGAAACTCTGCGCATGCGCTTGACGCAAACGGTTTTCCTCTTCCCACTAGCCGAACGTTAGTTCCCAGAAGGCCGTGCGGGGTCAGGTGGTCCAAAGCTTATAGCATTGTGGGAGTGATCATTGAGTACTCTCCGCGCGCCTGCGTCCTTCTCTTTTGGCCCCGGAGTTTCGGGGAGCGTGGATAATCGAGAGGCGCGTGCCCGTGGGTCCGTGCGCGCACTCCCGGGTTTGGAGGTGCGTCTGTGATTTGGGGGCCTGATGCAGGTTGTGTGTCCCCCATTCTGTCCGTGACTCCCCAGGGCTCTGTCTGATGTCCTGTGTGGCCGGGGCGACCCTCCCAAGCTGCCGGGGTGGGGGATTACCCCATTTTACAGAAGGAGAAACTGAGGCAGGCCGGGTCTCCCGGACTGTGTGAGACACCAGGGTGGGGGGCGGGGGAAGGGGGGATGTCTCTCGGTCCTGCTGGGGACCCTGGGTGAGATGGATGCCGCCCTTGGGAGAGCCCATCTCTTCTGACCTTGTTGGTACCCCCCTGGGGGCGGGGGGGGGGGGTCAGCTGGGGGGAGAGACACAGATCTGACAGGGAGACCTTTCCCCAGAGCTCCGGGGCGGTGGCCGAGGAAGAGGAGCAGAATCTGAGGCCTTGGAGGGCCCCGGGAGGAGGACCGAGCCAGTGACTATGGAGAGTGGGAGGAAGGCCCGAGGTGAGCATGACAGGCCCGCAGGAGGCAGGGCACGGAGTCTGGGCAGCAGGGACTTGGGGTGGGGCAGAGGCTGGGGGGAGGGGGAGGGGATGTTTCCTCCTCAGCCTCTTCTTCTCCCCCCAGGCTCCGCCCTCCCCCAAGCCGGAAGCAGAGGTCAGCATGAAGAGGGACCGACCCCTGGGCTCCTGGTGGCCCCCAGCTCCCTGGTGAGTGACATCCCCTGTGGGATGTGGGTCCCCCTGGGATCCTGGGGCCCCTGTCCCGACTCCACACCTGCCTGCAGCTGGGAGGGTGCTCGGGATCAGCCTTGCCCTGTCTCTGACGGGGAAACCGAGGCACAGAGTGGTGACATGTTTGACCATTATTAGGAGCCAATACTCTCCTGGACTTCTATGCATTTTCACTGCTCCTGGCATCTCACAACTCACAGACTCTCGGTCTCCCCCAGATGGAAGCCCTCCTTGCCACTAGTGATGACAGGCAGGCCAACGAAACTTACCCTCAGCTGTGTTGGCCATGAGGCGTCTCATTCATGCCCTCTCTGGCTGGCAGCGTATGAAGCTTTGTTTTCCTTGGGAGGCAGGAACAAGGGGAAGGGCAAAGGAAGGAAACAAGCATTTATTAAATGCTTCCAAGGCTCTAAGCACTTTACAGATGTCCTCTTAAGGAAGGGGTACTTTTTTAAGGCAATTGGGGTCACACAACTATTAAATATTAATTGTCGGAAGCCATATTTGAACTCAGGTCTTCCTGACCTCAGGACCAGTGTTCAGCTGCCCTAGGAAGGGGGTGTTATTTTTTCCCTTTCAGGATTGAGGAAACTGAGGCAGAAGTGACTTCCAAATTTTTTTCCTCCTTTCTTCCCTTATCTTTTCCCCTCTCCAAGACAGCAAGTGATGTAAGTTGTGTATGTATATCAGTTTTTATCATACACTCTTGCTTTTACTGTATACAGTATTCTGGTTCTGCTCACTTCACTCAGCATCAGGTCATGATTTTCTGAAATCAGCTTTCTCCTCATTTCTTATAGAAAAATAACATGCCATTACTTTCATATACCATAACCTATTCAGTCATTCTCCAATTTATGGGCCTCCATTCAATCTCTAAAACTTTGCCACTACAAGAAAAAAAAAAGCTGATAGAAACATTTTTGCTCATGTGGGTCCTTTCTCTGTTTTATGACCTCTTGTGATCTACCACCTGCTTAAATGGTGTGCCGTTTGTAGCTCTTTGGACATTGTTCCAAATAGGTCTCCAGAATTTTTGGATCGTTTCACAATTCCGCCAACGATGAATTTGTACTCCAGTTTTCCCGTGTTACCTCCAGCATGATCATCTTTTTCTGTCATCTTAGCCAGTCGGAGAGGTGTGAGGGGGTACCTCAGAATTGTCGTGTGCATTTCTCTAATCAGTAGTGATTTCTAAGGAAACCTCCTTTGGTTTAGTTTCCTGGTGAGAGGCCCCTGGGGTCTGACCTGCCTCCTGGGGGACACACCTCAGCACACTTGTGGAGGTCAGCGTTTCTGTGGCTTTGATCACAATTGGCGTCATGTGGGGGTCACTTGAGAACCTGCACCTGGGAGGGTGCTTGGCATCAGCCTTGCCGTGTCTCTGATGGGGAAACTGAGGCACAGAGTCAGTGTGGGTTTGGGGAAACCCCAGACCCCACCCCCCCTCTGCTTCCCCGAGGCTTTTGGGTATGTAGGAAGGGCAGGCCTGTGAGTGAGCCGTTGTGTTTGGTGTTCCAGGTATCACTGACCTTCGGGGACGTGGCTGTGTTCTTTAGCCAGGAGGAGTGGAGGGAGTTGAACCCAGCTCAGAAGATCTTGTACCGGGAGGTGATGCTGGAGAACTATGAGCACCTGGTCTGTGTGGGTAAGGGGCCCAGCTCCCTGCATGCCCGTGGTCTCTCTCAGCACAAGCTGTGGCTTGTCCACATGAGGGCCTGGTCCCGGGCCTGACCTTGCCATCCATGACACTGGCCCCTGTAGCCAGGTGGGCTCTGCCCCAGAAATGGGTGGCTTCTGTGGGCAGCCTCAAGTCCCCATGATCAGTGAGCTCCCACGGTGTGTGTGGCCCCAGCCTGGCTCCCCCAGGACAGAATGCCCAGCAGAGGCCCTGGCACAGTGCCAGTCTCTCCCTGAAGGGGGAGAGCTGGCATGGACTCTAGAGGGGGCTCCCATTTCTCTCTCCTCAAACAGGACTTCCCATCTCCAAGCCAGAGTTGATCTCGAAGCTGGAAGGTGGGGGAGGCCCATGGACACTGTTGGAGGGAGAGTCCAGAAGCCCCCGTCCAGGTGAGAGATGCCCCCACACAGGCTGGGATGAGGGGCTTCTTCAGGCTGGTCCCTTTTCCCAGTCTATCTGGGCCTAAGAGGGCTCTGCCTGTCTCATCTTAGGAAATCCTCACATCTGCCCTGCCCCCTAGAGGTTTTATCCCCATTTTACAGATGAAGAAGTAGAGGCCCCTGGAGGAGGTCAAGGGGCTTGGCCACTCACCAAGAGCTAAGTGACCCTCCTCCCTCCAAGGCCTTGCCCTTTGACCCCACCCCCTGGGCTGTTCTGAGGGCCCAAGTGCCGGCCTCATGTCCTTGAGGACACAGGTGCCAGGTAAGCACTGCCCTGGCACTGGACACAAGCAGGCCTCCGAGGCCCTTGGTCTGGGCTCTCTGCCCCCGTCACTCCCCATCCCAGGAGAGCACAAGGGGCTTTGGGCCACGTCAGTCTGTCTGTGAATGCTTCTTGAGCACCGCTGTGTGCCGGGCTTTGAAGAGTCGGGATGCAAGGAAGGGCCAAAGAGCATGCAAACATGGGCACCAGGCAGGGAAATGCCTTTTGCGTGTCCTGCATCTGTCCCTGGGTCTTGCGTGTGGCAGGTGATCAGGAAGTGTTGGAGGAACCGCACGTGCCTCATACCCAACTTGTGGCCTTCCCACGCTCTCCTTGTTCTGCCTCCGATGGGCACTTCTCTGATAATTAGTGCTTTAGAGTGGTTTGTTTTATCACTGAGGAAATCTTGGCTTCCTTCCTTTGAAAACTCCACTTTTGTTCTCAAGTTTCCCCTCCAGTGCTGATCCTCCCTTGCTTCCTCTGTGTTGCTGGGTCCAAAATCGGCATAAACTCCTGTGCTTGGACTCAAGGAACAAACTGAGGTGGGAGCAGCTACTGCCAGAATGGATCTGGGTATAAGTGGGCTTCAGGAGCAAGGAGTCAGCAGTGGGACAGGGCAGCCAGAACAGCAAATGGGAGCTAGTGTTGGAGCTAAATTCATTTCTTTATGTTCTCTATGGATCTGAAAGAAAAAAAAAACAACCAATTGTAGGCAGAGAGATTAATTAGACATTCTAAAAACACGTGCCCAGTGATTAGGGCCTGTTTTATGACCTCAAATTCTCTAGCAGTACCTGTTCCTCATCTTATATTTCTGGTTGTGTGTGACCCTCCACTTCTATTATTCCTTTTATGTCCTTACTTTAGTCATTCAGCTCTAAGTCTGAGTACTTTTATTACTTCATTATTTTGGTGGAAAGAAATTGGTTTTTACTTTACAACCATTTGAAGGAATTTGTTTTCGATCACTGTGCTTTTATGTTCCGAACACTGGAAGACATGACAGACCAACAACCTCGCTACTGTCCAAAAGGCAGGAGAATGAATGGTTCCAAAATTGGAGAGTTGCCTAAGCACTTGAAGAGTGTAGAGGCGCAGGGCAGGAGTCTAGCCAGGGGAAGTTCTCCTTAGCATTTGTGTTTTGTTTCGTTTTTAATTAAAGCTTTTAAAAAAAAAAAACAAAGCAAAACAAAACATATGCATGGGTAATTTTTCAGCATTGACCCTTGTAAAATCTTGTGTTCCAAATTTTCCCCTCTTTCCCCCCTCCCCCTCCCCTAGATGGTAGGTAGGTAGTCCCATACAGGCTACCATCCCATCCCTCTAACAAGCTCCTTCACAGAGTTTATTTTTAACCCTTTCAACCCCCAATCTCATTTGATCTCCCTGACCTCTCAGAAGAGAGAAACAGTCTAATGCAAATTTCCAAATGTAATTGAAAAATGTAAGGTTCTGGTGTTAAGTATCTTTCATTATTCTTAACGCCCATGGAAACACAGTCTTGGGGAAATAATGAGGATTCAGTAGAGTCAGTTTTTTTTTCCTCTCACCCATCAAGTAGAAAATATTTACTTTCTTTACTTTTTTTTTTTTCCTTTTCCCTTCACTCAGAATTTGAGACTAGGCTGAAAACCCAGAAGACAGTTCAAAAGAAATGCATTTCTGTGGAAGAATTATCCAAAGATGGACTTAAACAAGTTGGTACCTGGGATTCTAAACCTGGAGAAACTTGTGATACCAAGTTTAATGGACATCAGCGTAATAAAGAGATCAATTGGAAGCCAGGAACAGTTACCCAAGAAAAAATTTCTAGTGAAGCAAGAAGACATGAATATAACAAATTTGGGGGCAATTTCAGTTCACAGTCAGGTTTACACAGGAATGGTTTTTCTAAAAAGAGGCTTTATAATTGTGATGCACTTGGAAATAATGTGAAACCATCTTCAGACCTAAATAGTCATAATGGAATCTTGGACAAGGAATACAATAAAACTGTTACTGAATGCACAGACCTTATTCAGGATGACAAAATAACAACTAAAGGAAATCCTTATACATATATTGAATTTGGGAGAACTTTCCCTCAAAGACAACACATTATTCAACATCACAGAAGTGATCCTGCAGGGAAACCTTATATCTATAGAGACTGTGAAAGAACTATCAGCCAGCTGACACACCTGATTCCAGATCAGGAAGTTCATGGTGAGAGTGAACCCTGTAATTGTACTGATTTTGGAAATTCCTTAAGCAATAGTTCATCCCTTATTCTGTGTCACATAAGTCATAGTGGACAGAAGTTCTGTGAATGTCACAAATGTGGAAAGCTTTTCAGCAATCAAACAGGACTCCTTGTACACCAGAAAATTCATTCTGGAGAAAAATCTTATATATGTAGGGAATGTGGAAAAGCTTTCACTCTGAGGGGAATTCTTACTGAACATCAAAAAATTCATACTGGAGAGAAACCATATAAATGTAGTGAATGTGGAAAAGCTTTCACACAACGAGGAAGCCTTATTGAACATCAAAGAATTCATAGTGGGGAAAAGCCATATAAATGCAACATTTGTGGCAAAGACTTTAGTCATCCACGAAGCCTCACTATACACCTGAAAATTCATTCTGGGGAGAAACCTTATAAATGCAATGAGTGTGGAAAAGCTTTTACCCAGAAGGGATCTCTTGGTGAACACCAAAAAATTCATTCTGGAGAGAAACCTTATATATGTAGTGAATGCGGAAAAGCTTTCCCTCGAAAGGGAAAACTTAATGAACATCAGAAAATTCATAGTGGGGAGAAACCCCATAAATGTAGCATGTGTGAAAAAGCTTTCATTCAGCGACATCGTCTTATTGAACATCAGAGAATTCATTCTGGAGAGAAACCTTATAAATGTAGGGAATGTGAAAAAGCTTTTACCAAGAGGGGATATCTTACTGAACATCTAAAAATTCATACTGGAGAAAAACCCTATAAATGTAATGTATGTGAAAAAGCCTTTACCCAGAAGGGAGACCTTTCTCGACATGAAAAAAGTCATACTGGAGAGAAACCCCATAAATGTGAATGTGGAAAAGCTTTCAGCCGGAGATTATATCTTACTCACCACCAGAGACTTCATAGTGGGAAGAAGTAGTTTTGCAATGATTCCTGAAATAATTAAAATTTTTATAGTGCCTTAAGTTTTGCACTATACTTTCTGCTAATTATTTCATGTGATCCTTATGAATATACTATGTGTGGCAAGATAAAGACTTTACCCAATGTATATCTTGTGTATAATTCTTATTCACATCAGGAAATTAAAACCAAAAAGAAATGCTGAAATTTGCAGGTAGACTACCACTTCCTCACATTAAAACATGTTACATTTTTTTCCCATTAAAATGATAGTTACATAGATGGGATGCAGTCAGGGGTTGGAAGATGGAGGAGAGAGAATAGAGAGAAACAAAATTTGTCACTCAACTTTAAAATATAAATGAAAATTTAACATCAATAAGTCTATAGAAAATAACCTAGTGAAAAGATTCATCATTTAACAAATGTCTTTGAGAAAATTAAACAATTTTACAGAAGATAGATTTAGACTCATTTCTCACATTATACTCCCAGTTAATCCTAGATTCTCACCTTAAAAATTTGTGTGGTATGAACTTTAAAATATGAAAGGAGGAGAATTTTTTAAGTTATCTTAGTTTTTGAAGTTAGATGTTCAGTAAAAGCTGGAGTTATTAGGAACAAGGAAGAGAAATGTGTGTGTGTGTGTGTATGTTTATGACAAAAGAAATCAAAAGAAAAAACATTAACAAAACTAAAAAAGCATAATGAAGCATTTAATTTATAAAATAAATTACTTAAAACCTACAAAGGCAATTCCCAATCTTTCTCACCACCAGAGACTTCATAGTGGGAAGAAGTAGTTTTGCAATGATTCCTGAAATAATTAAAATTTTTACAGTAGTGGTCATGGATATGAACATGAATTTCAAGTGAAGAATAGAAAATCACATTTAAAAATATTTAGTTCCTATATTAATCAAAGATAACAAAAATGTCATTGAGGTACTCTTGGAATTAGCAAAAAAGGTGGCACTTGGTGACAAAGAGGTGGCACTTGGTAACAAAAAAGATGGCACTAGGTGACAAAAGGTGGCACTAGATTAAAGGTGACTCTTGGTGACAAAAGAGGTAGCACTAGGTGAGAGATGACAGTGACAAAAAGATGGCACTAGGTAACAAAAGAGGTAGCACGTGGTAAAAAAGTGGCACTAGGTAAAAAGAGGTGGCACTTGGTAACAAAATGGGTGGCTCTTGGTGACCAGAGGTGGCACTTGGTGACAGTGACATAAGAGGTGGCACTTGGTAACAAAAATGATGGCACTAGGTGATAGAGGTGGTTCCAGGTGACAGTGACAGAAGAAGTGGCACTTGGTGAATAAAATGATGGCACTTGGTGACAGGTGGCACTAGGTGACAGTGACAGAAGAGGTGGCACTTGGTAACAAAAAAGATGGCACTAGGTGACAAAGGTGGCACTTGGTGACAAAAATGATGGCACTAGGTGACATAAGAGGCACTTGGGGACAAATGGGTGGCACTTGGTGACGAGATGGCACTAGGTGACAAAAGGGGTGGCACTAGGTGACAAAAGAGGTGCCACTTGGTGACAGATGGCACTAGATGAGAGTGACAGAAGAGGTGGCACTTGGAGACAAAAGGGGTGGCACTAGGTGACAAAAATGATGGCACTTGGTGACAAGAGATGGCACTAGGTGACAAAAGGTGGCACTTGGTGACGAGGTGGCACTAGGTGACAAAAGGGGTGGCACTAGGTGACAAAGAGGTGGCACTTGGTGACGAGATGGCACTAGGTGATAAAAGGGGTGGCACTAGGTGACAAAAGAGGTGCCACTTGGTGACAGGTGGCACTAGGTGAGAGTGACAGAAGAGGTGGCACTTGGAGACAAAAGGGGTGGCACTAGATGACAAAAATGATGGCACTTGGTGACAGGTGGCACTAAGTGAGAGTGACAGAAGAGGTGGCACTTGGGGACAAAAGGGGAGGCACTAGGTGACAAAAATGATGGCACTTCGTGACACAAGAGGTGGCACTTGGTGACAAGAGATGACACTTGGTGACAAGAGATGGCACTTGACGAGATGGCACTAGGTGACAAAAGGGATGGCACTAGGTGACAAAAATGATGGCATTTAGTGACAAAAGGTGGCACTAGGTGACAAAAGGGGTGGCACTAGGTGACAAAAATGATGGCATTTGGTGACAAAAGGTGGCACTAGGTGACAAAAGGGGTGGCACTAGGTGACAAAAATGATGGCATTTGGTGACAAAAGAGGTGGCACTAGGTGAAAAAAGGGGTGGCACTTGGTGACAGGTGGCACTAGGTGACAGTGACAGAAGAGTTGGCACTTGGTAACAAAAAAGATGGCACTAGGTGACAAAGGTGGCACTTGGTGACAAAAATGATGGCACTAGGTGACAAAAGAGGTGGCACTTGGGGACAAAATGGGTGGCACTAGGTGACAAAAGAGGTGGCATTAGGTGACAAAAGAGGTGGCACTTGGTGACAAAAGGGGTGGCATTAGGTGACAAAAATGATGGCACTTGGTGACAAAAGAGGTGGCACTAGGTGACAAAAGAGGTGGCACTTGGGGACAAAATGGGTGGCACTTGGTGACAAAAGAGGTGGCACTAGGTGACAAAAATGATAGCACTTGGTGATAGGTGGCTCCAGGTGACAGTGACCGAAGAGGTGGCACTTGGTGAATAAAATGAGGGCACTTGGTGACAGGTGACACTAGGTGACAGTGACATGGGAGGTGGCACTTGGTAACAAAAAAGATGGCACTGGGTGACATAAGAGGTGGCACTAGGTGACAAAGAAGTGGAACTTGGTGACAAGAGATGGCACTAGGTGACAAGAGGTGGCACGTGGTGACGAGATGGCACTAGATGACAAAAGGGGTGGCGCTAAGTGACAAAAATGATGGCACTTGGTGACAAAAGAGGTGGCACTAGGTGACAAAAATGATGGCACTTGGTGACAAAAGGTGGCACTAGATTAAAGGTGACTCTTGGTGACAAAAGAGGTGGCACTAGGTGAGAGATGACAGTGACAAAAAGATGGCACTAGGTAACAAAAGAGGTGGCACTTGGTAAAAAAAAGTGGTACTTGGTGACAAAAGGTGGCACTAGATAAAAAGGACTGGCACTTGATGACAGTGACAGAAGAGGTGGCACTTGGTAACAAAAATGATGGCACTAGGTGGCAAAAGAGGTGGCATTAGGTGACAAAAGAGGTGGCACTTGGGGACAAAGGGGGTGGCATTAGGTGACAAAAATGATGGCACATGGTGACAAAAGAGGTGGCAATAGGTGAAAAAAGAGGTGGCACTTGGGGACAAAATGGGTGGCATTAGGTGACAAAAATGATGGCACATGGTGACAAAAGAGGTGGCACTAGGTGACAAAAGAGGTGGCACTTGGGGACAAAATGGGTGGCACTTGGTGACAAAAGAGGTGGCACTTGGGGACAAAAGGGGTGGCACTTGGTGACAAAAATGATGGCACAAGAGGTGGCACTAGGTGACAAAAGAGGTGGCACTTGGGGACAAAATGGGTGGCACTTGGTGACAAAAGAGGTGGCACTAGGTGACAAAAGAGGTGGCACTTGTGGACAAAATGGGTGGCACTTGGTGACAAAAATGATGACACTTGGTGACAAAAGAGGTGGCACTAGGTGACAAAAATGATGGCACTTCGTGACACAAGAGGTGGCACTTGGTGACAAGAGATGGCACTTGGTGACGAGATGGCACTAGGTGACAAAAGAGGTGGCACTAGGTGACAAAAATGATGGCATTTAGTGACAAAAGGTGGCACTAGGTGACAAAAGAGGTGGCATTAGGTGACAAAAGAGGTGGCACTTGGTGACAAAAGAGGTGGCACTAGGTGACAAAAGAAGTGGCACTTGGGGACAAAATGGGTGGCACTTGGTGACAAAAGAGGTGGCACTAGGTGACAAAAATGATAGCACTTGGTGATAGGTGGCTCCAGGTGACAGTGACAGAAGAGGTGGCACTTGGTGAATAAAATGAGGGCACTTGGTGACAGGTGACACTAGGTGACAGTGACATGGGAGGTGGCACTTGGTAACAAAAAAGATGGCACTAGGTGACATAAGAGGTGGCACTAGGTGACAAAGAAGTGGAACTTGGTGACAAGAGATGGCACTAGGTGACAAGAGGTGGCACGTGGTGACGAGATGGCACTAGATGACAAAAGGGTTGGCGCTAAGTGACAAAAATGATGGCACTTGGTGACAAAAGAGGTGGCACTTGGGGACAAAAGGGGTGGCATTAGGTGACAAAAATGATGGCACTTGGTGACAAAAGGTGGCACTAGATTAAAGGTGACTTGGTGACAAAAGAGGTGGCACTAGGTGAGAGATGACAGTGACAAAAAGATGGCACTAGGTAACAAAAGAGGTGGCACTTGGTAAAAAAAGTGGTACTTGGTGACAAAAGGTGGCACTAGATAAAAAGAACTGGCACTTGATGACAGTGACAAAAGAGTGGCACTTGGTAACAAAAATGATGGCACTAGGTGGCAAAAGAGGTGGCATTAGGTGACAAAAGAGGTGGCACTTGGGGACAAAATGGGTGGCATTAGGTGACAAAAATGATGGCACATGGTGACAAAAGAGGTGGCACTAGGTGACAAAAATGATGGCACATGGTGACAAAAGAGGTGGCACTTGGTGACAAAAGAGGTGGCACTAGGTGACAAAAGAGGTGGCACTTGGGGACAAAATGGGTGGCGCTTGGTGACAAAAGAGGTGGCACTAGGTGACAAAAGAGGTGGCATTAGGTGACAAAAGAGGTGGCACTTGGTGACAAAAGAGGTGGCACTTGGGGACAAAATGGGTGGCGCTTGGTGACAAAAGAGGTGGCACTAGGTGAAACAAGAGGTGGCACTTGGGGACAAAAGGGGTGGCACTTGGTGACAAAAATGATGGCACAAGAGGTGGCACTAGGTGACAAAAGAGGTGGCACTTGGGGACAAAATGGGTGGCACTTGGTGACAAAAGAGGTGGCACTTGTGGACAAAATGGGTGGCACTTGGTGACAAAATGGGTGGCACTTGGTGACAAAAATGATGACACTTGGTGACAAAAGAGGTGGCACTAGGTGACAAAAATGATAGCACTTGGTGACAGATGGCTCCAGGTGACAGTGACAGAAGAGGTGGCACTTGGGGAATAAAATGATGGCACTTGGTGACAGGTGACACTAGGTGACAGTGACATGGGAGGTGGCACTTGGTAACAAAAAAGATGGCACTGGGTGACATAAGAGGTGGCACTAGGTGACAAAGAAGTAGAACTTGGTGACAAGAGATGGCACTAGGTGACAAGAGGTGGCACGTGGTGACGAGATGGCACTAGATGACAAAAGGGTTGGCGCTAAGTGACAAAAATGATGGCACTTGGTGACAAAAGAGGTGGCACTTGGTGACAAAAGGGTGGCATTAGGTGACAAAAATGATGGCACTAGTGACAAAAGAGGTGGCACTTGGGGACAAAATGGGTGGCGCTTGGTGACAAGAGGTGGCACTAGGTGACAAAAGAGGTGGCACTTGGTGACAAAAATGATGGCAGTTGGTGACAAAAGAGGTGGCACTTGGTGACAGGTGGCTCCAGGTGACAGTGACAGAAGAGATGGCACTTGGTGAATAAAATGATGGCACTTGGTGACAGGTGGTACTAGGTGACAGTGACAGAAGAGGTGGCACTTGGTAACAAAAAAGATGGCACTAGGTGACAAAGGTGGCACTTGGTGACAAATGATGGCACTAGGTGACAAAGAGGTGACACTTGGTGACAAGAGATGACACTAGATGACAAGAGGTGGCACTTGGTGATGAGAAGGCACTAGGTGACAAAAGGGGTGGCACTAAGTGACAAAAATGATGGCACTTGGTGACAAAAGAGGTGGCATTAGGTGACAAAAATGATGGCACTTGGTGACAAAAGGTGGCACTAGATTAAAGGTGACTTGGTGACAAAAGAGGTGGCACTAGGTGAGAGATGACAGTGACAAAAAGATGGCACTAGGTAACAAAAGAGGTGGCACTTGGTAAAAAAAGTGGTACTTGGTGACAAAAGGTGGCACTAGATAAAAAGAACTGGCACTTGATGACAGTGACAGAAGAGGTGGCACTTGGTAACAAAAATGATGGCACTAGGTGGCAAAAGAGGTGGCATTAGGTGACAAAAGAGGTGGCACTTGGGGACAAAAGGGGTGGCATTAGGTGACAAAAATGATGGCACATGGTGACAAAAGAGGTGGCACTAGGTGACAAAAGAGGTGGCACTTGGGGACAAAATGGGTGGCACTTGGTGACAAAAGAGGTGGCACTAGGTGACAAAAGAGGTGGCACTTGGGGACAAAATGGGTGGCGCTTGGTGACAAAAGAGGTGGCACTAGGTGACAAAAGAGGTGGCATTAGGTGACAAAAGAGGTGGCACTTGGTGACAAAAGAGGTGGCACTTGGGGACAAAATGGGTGGCGCTTGGTGACAAAAGAGGTGGCACTAGGTGAAACAAGAGGTGGCACTTGGGGACAAAAGGGGTGGCACTTGGTGACAAAAATGATGGCACAAGAGGTGGCACTAGGTGACAAAAGAGGTGGCACTTGGGGACAAAATGGGTGGCACTTGGGGACAAAATGGGTGGCACTTGGTGACAAAAATGATGGCACTTCGTGACACAAGAGGTGGCACTTGTGACAAAAGAGGTGGCACTAGGTGACAAAAATGATAGCACTTGGTGACAGATGGCTCCAGGTGACAGTGACAGAAGAGGTGGCACTTGGGGAATAAAATGATGGCACTTGGTGACAGGTGACACTAGGTGACAGTGACATGGGAGGTGGCACTTGGTAACAAAAAAGATGGCACTGGGTGACATAAGAGGTGGCACTAGGTGACAAAGAAGTAGAACTTGGTGACAAGAGATGGCACTAGGTGACAAGAGGTGGCACGTGGTGACGAGATGGCACTAGATGACAAAAGGGTTGGCGCTAAGTGACAAAAATGATGGCACTTGGTGACAAAAGAGGTGGCACTTGGGGACAAAATGGGTGGCATTAGGTGACAAAAATGATGGCACTAGGTGACAAAAGAGGTGGCACTTGGGGACAAAATGGGTGGCGCTTGGTGACAAGAGGTGGCACTAGGTGACAAAAGAGGTGGCACTTGGTGACAAAAATGATGGCAGTTGGTGACAAAAGAGGTGGCACTTGGTGACAGGTGGCTCCAGGTGACAGTGACAGAAGAGATGGCACTTGGTGAATAAAATGATGGCACTTGGTGACAGGTGGTACTAGGTGACAGTGACAGAAGAGGTGGCACTTGGTAACAAAAAGATGGCACTAGGTGACAAAGGTGGCACTTGGTGACAAATGATGGCACTAGGTGACAAAGAGGTGACACTTGGTGACAAGAGATGACACTAGATGACAAGAGGTGGCACTTGGTGATGAGAAGGCACTAGGTGACAAAAGGGGTGGCACTAAGTGACAAAAATGATGGCACTTGGGGACAAAAGAGGTGTCACTTGCTGACAAAAGAGGTGGCACTAGGTGACAAAATGGGTGGCACTTGCTGACAAAAGAGGTGGCACTTGCTTACAAAAGAAGTGGCACTAGGTGACAAAAGAGGAGGCACTAGGTGACAAAATGGGTGGCACTTGCTGACAAAAGAGGTGGCACTAGGTGACAAAAATGATGGCACTAGATGACAAAAGAGGTGGCACTAGGTGACAGTAACAGAAGAGGTGGCACTTGGTAACCAAAATGATGGCACTAGGTGACTGAGGTGGCACTTGGTAACCAAAATGATGGCACTAGGTGACAGAGGTAGCACAAGGTGACGGTAACAGAAGAGGTGGCACTTGGTGACAAAAATGATGGCACTAGGTGACAGAGGTGGCACTAGGTGACAGTAACAAGAGGTGGCACTAAGTGACAAAGAGGTGACTCTACGTGACAAAGGTGGCACCTGGTGACAGATGCAGCACTAGGTAACAGGTGACAGTGACAAAAAGGTGGCATTAGGTGACAAAGAGGTGACACTAGGTTACAAAGGTGGCACCTGGTGACAGTGACCGAAGAGGTGGCACTTGGTGACAACAGAGATGGCACTTGGTGATAGAGGTGGCACTTGGTGACAAAAGAAGTGGCATTTGGTGACAAAGAGGTGACACAAAGTGACAAAGAGGTATTATTATGCAAAAACCACCACCACCACCACCCCAAATAGAGCTTTCTAATCAGAGATTGCCACAGCAACATTTTTGAAGAAAAAGCTAGGGAGGCTTACAGGAAATGAATGTCCAATTTAAATTACTCTTTCCCAAACCAGAAATAAAATCAAACCACATCGAATTAAAAGGGAACAATTAAGTTGGAAAATGCATTTGTACATTTGCAGTGAGTTTATCTGATAAAAATCTAATAGGCAAGATACCAAAACAGGAAATTAATACAAATATGCTAACACAATGACAATTCCTTAATAAATAAAATAGTACAAACTGTTAAGTTTCATGAAAGATGGTTATTACAGGGAAGTTTAGGGATGATCATGTAAAATTATAATTACATAATCCCCCCAAAATAAGCCAGACAAAGCTGAAAAGAAGAAAAGCATAAATAACAAATCTACAATTTCATTTATATTCCTATTTATCAGAAACATAGATGATATTTATGAAGTTGTAATAAAAAAATGAAATTTGAACAACCTAAATGTGTAGCAATATTATTAGAGATAAATTGTATGTAAGGCATTCATTGAATGTCATAACTCAATCAAAATCAATCCATTAACATTTATTAAGGACCTATATATACTGGGGGTGTAGGGTGTGTTCAGGGAAGACTAGTACCTATTCTGTGAGGGCTGCTGAGCCCTTTATAGGGCTACTTTCCACCTTTGTGATCCACCTGATCCATGGAACTCTCATCTATGGCTCCAAGAAGCTATAAGCATGTATAGCAGCCACACTCCAGTAAGCTAATTCAGCAGGAATTAAAGAGTTTTTCAATGTAATTTTCAGTTCTTCACTTGAAAATTAAGTTCCTATTTGTGACATTACTATGATGTAGACTGGGAATTCCCTTTGAAGGTTTTAAATTATTCTATATTTTATAAGTTGTATGTCAAATTTAACTAATATATTTTCTTAGTTTTGCTAATCCTTTTATTCTTTTGATTACTTCCATATAATTTCTGTCCATTCCTTGTGGCTCATATACCTTGTTCCTAATAACTCTAGCTTCAGAGAGGGCCAAGAATATGTTGTTTACTGCCCAACAACTCCAGGGAAAATTCCAGGAGCAGAACAGAGGTACAACATTTGTAGATGTGATCAAGGCCTTTGATGCTATCAGTTGTGAAGGCTCATAGAAAATTGTCAAAATTTGGTTGTACAGAGAAGTTTATCACTACAGAAGGTTAATTCCATGCTGGCAAGCTTGCCCGGGTTCTGGACTATGGGCAATACTCTCGAGCTTTTCCAGTTATCGATGGAATGAAACAAGGCTGTGTACTCGCTCCTATGTTTTTCAACATGAAATTTTCAGCCATGTCGTCAAATGCTTTCAATGAAGACAAATAAGATATCAAAGTCAGCTATTGCACTGATGGTAAATTCTTCAACTTGAAAAGGCTACAAGCCAAAACTGAAGTGAAGGCAGAGCTGATGCATGACTTTTTGTTTGCAGATGATTGTGCACTCAATGCAGCCTGTGAAGCTGAGATGCAACAAAATATGAATCAATTCTCTGCTACTTATGCTCATTTAGGCCTAACAGTTAACTCTAAGAAAACACAGGTCTTCCCTCAGACAGCACCACACTATCTTTATGTGGAACTATCAATTACAGCAAATGAAGTTTTGAATGTTGTAGATAAATTCTTTTACTTTGGCAGTGTACCATCCAGGAATGTCCACACTGATAATGAGATTGACATAAGCATTGCCAAAGCTAGTTCAGCATTTGAACTCCCAGCATTTGGGAGGTTCTGAAGAAAAGTGTGGGAGAGGAAAGATGACTGACTACCCAAACTGAAGGTCAACAGAGCTTTTGTACTGACTTCATTGTGATATGTTTATAAAATCTGCACAGTATGCCAACAACATGCCAGGAAATTGAATGACTTCCATTTGAATTGTTTTAGGAGCATTCTGAAGCTCAGCTGGCAGGATAAAAAAATGAGATACTGAGATCCTTTCTCAAACTAAATTGCCAAGAATTCCAATTCTACTGCAGAGAGCACAACTCCGTTGGGCTGGCCACACTGTTTGAATACCAAATGTATGTTTGCCAAAAAGATGCCACACAGGGCAAGTGCTCACAAGGTAGTAAGAAAAACTGATACAAGGAAACTTTCAAAGACTCTCTTAGGAATTTATAAACAGATCATACAATATGGGAGATACTGGCACAAGACACCCAACATGGCATGCCCTCATCAGAGAAGATGCTGTGCTCTATGAGCCATATGAACAGAGCAGAATTGAATTAGCTCAGAAGAAATGCGAGTTGCACAGACTTAGAAAAGGAATCCCAAATGTTCATAGGGACCATTTATGACCTGTGACAGAGCATTCTAAACTCATGTTGGTCTGATTAACCACAATCGGACAATTCTTAACAGTGATATCATTTGAGAGCAAAGGACTATAACCACCCAACCAACCACGTACCATGCACTGTGCTAAGTACTCTAAAGAGACAAAAAGAGGCAAAAGACCGTCCCTATCCTCAAGAAGCTTATAATCCACTTGGGAAGTGGACAAAAATATATACAAGCAAACTTCAGATAAAATAAATAAGAACTAATCACCAGATATATGGTGGAATTAAGAGGGATTAAGAAAAGCTTTCTGTAGAAAATAGGATACTAAGTTGGGATTTAAAGGAATCTGGGCGAGCCAGAGGGCAGAGAGAAGAAAGGAGAGACATGGAGGACAGTTAAAGACAATGTCCAGAGCTGGGAGATGGAGGGTCTTTTTTGGTAGAACAGGTACAGTAAGAGGTCAATGAAAGGGAGCAAGGTTATTGTCAGGGATAAGTTTAAAGGCACTGGAAAGGTGTGAGGGGAGTGGGTTAGAATGCCAAATAGAAAACTTTATAGTTGATAATAGAGATAATAAGGACTCACTGGAGTTTACTGATTGAGGGGAGGGAAGAAGGGTCACAGGGTTGGATCTGCACTTAAGGGATTTATTTTTAATATAATTTATTATATTATATATAATAATAAGAGAAGTATGATAAATGTAAAGAAATCTGGGAAGAACATTATAGCATAATACTAAATTGAAATAAAGCAAAGCCAAGAAGAAAGAACACAAACTACTGTCTTGAAATAACAAAAGCAATTGTACTGAATAAAATCTTGCTGCAGGTATGGCATGATGTAAAAGCTATTAAAGTTCTCAAAGATGTGAATGGTTGTGTTATGTCTATGTTAATAGAAAAATAAATTTAATAAATGTAGAGAAACAATGGGACAAGTCATGAACTAAAGAAGAAACAGGAAAGTTTTTTCTAGAGAAGCCAGCCATCTCAACCAAATGAGAACCAAAGGTGTTTCATAGGGGCAGGTGAGCCAGCCAATCTGAAGCTATAAGGTACCAAGAGAGCACATGTGCTAAGCAAGTAAAACCACTACCCTCATTTTGATCACCATATCCCCTCAAATCCTGATGAAGATAGACCATTTAAAAAGTAACTCTGTGATGCTACAATATACCTATTAAATTGGCTGTCAATAACAAAAGAAAATGACAAATGCTGGAAGGACTGTCAGAAAATAAGCATATTCATGCATTGTTGGTGGATTAATTAGTCCATGAATTTTGTAAATATTTTGGAATTATTCCCCCAAAGTTACCAAACTATACATAACCTTTGACTCATACCCCAAGATGATCAAAGAGGGAAAGAACCTAAATATACAAGATCATGTACAACAATTCCTTTTGTAATACAGAATATTGGAAACTAATGGATTATCCCTCATTTGAGAAATAGCTAAATAAATGAAGGTATAGGAATTTAATGGAATATTGTGGTATAATAAATGAAGAGATGGTTTGAAAGAGACCTTGGAAGACATATATGAAGGAAGAAGGAAATGTGCAGAAATACAATAACTTATATCATCAATATTATAAAAATTATCAAATCTGAAAGACAAGTAAAAATTCTGATCTGTTACTGTTTGTTTTTCATTTTCAAAAAGAACCAGATAACAACATGGTTGGTCTTGACTCAAACATGAATTGGATTTCCATAAAGTCATCAGCCTCACTCTGTCCTCCTGAATCATTCATGATACAGGGACTCCTGAGAAGATTCAAGATATAGGGATGACCTTGGCATCTTTAGTGACTGATCAAAATTTAAGTGCTCCACAGCCCCTGCTTCTTTTGTCTTCCTGGCCATTTGAACAAGTTGTTCTCATCTTCCCATTCTGTCTGGGGAAGCTTTCATGTACTTGGGATGGATATTCTCCCTCCAACTCACCAAATGGTTGGAGGACCCTTGCTTACCCTCAACCAGGTTTAGGTGGATTGCAGATATAGTTTATGGGGTATGACCCACTGTACATGCTACAGCTTCTTGGAGCCACAGGTGAGAGCTGGGGGACAGTGCACACCAGACGTGGAGGAGCAGCCCTCCCATCAGAAATGGCAGTGCTCCCTGCACACCCTATCCACTCACACAAAAGATGACTGCCAATTCAGAGCTGGATTACAAAGGGAATCTAATCCCCACAGGGACTCTGTTGCCAAATGTTGCCAAAAGCAAACAAAAAGGTTACTTCTTTTTTCTCTGTGTGTATTGTTTTCTCCTTGATATTATTAAGAGAGAAAGAGGTTCAGAAGGCCTGGCAGGAAGGAGAGGAGTGACTGGTTACCCATAATCACACTGTAGTCATTCTGTTTCCATTTAATAGCCCAGACTGAGTCGTTTGTGACTTTGTATCACCACCATCTCAAACTGGTATCTGACATGTAACCAACTGGTGCTTAGAAAATGGACTAATTACCCAGAAGCACAGTTAATTTCCAGGCACTGATCTAAATTGTCAACACCACAGAGGAAAAATGGTCACTTAGAACTAGGGCTAAGTTCTTGGATGAGCCTTCAATGGACCCAAACGGGGCACTTCCAAAGATGGACTGCCTTTCCATGAGCCTAATAAAGCTCATGTTTAGGGAGCTTTTAAGGGCTACACTCTCTTATTTGATCTACATAAGGTGCCAGACAATATGCCTTAAGCATAAGAACATTTAAAATCTGTTTAATATAATTTGGCAATCCTATGATTCAGTGCACATATACTTGGCAAAGACTCTTCAAGCAGAAATCCTCCTTTAGAACTCAAGTTTCTTGTCTTCAAGCTCAAGACACTTTCTAATTTTTAGAGAGAGAAGATGGATTAAGTCAACCTTATTTCAGCTTATTATTATTATTAAGTCAACCTTATTTGCTGAAGCAAAGTACTCTGAGGCACAGCCAAGATGGTGGAGACAAGCAAGGAAGTTGCACGAGCACTCCCCAGTTTCCCCTCAGAAAAACTTGAAATCAAGTTTCTGAACAGATTCTAGAATGACAGAATCTCCAAAGAGATGGAATGAAACTTTTTTTCTAACTCAAGAGAGTTTGAAAAGATTTCAGGAAAGGTTACTCTCATTTGTGTGAAAGGGGAGTACAGCTGAGAGCAGACAGTGTCTAGGCAAGCCAGCAGAAGGATCTTCGCCACAGCATAGATCAGCAACTGAAACCCCTCTGTCCAATAAGACAGTAGCAAGTAGACCAGTGGGCAGTTTCAAGTCCCAGTGCAGAAGGCAAATTGCCAGCAGACAACAAGCAATGTTAGGTTTGGCTACCTCATTGCCAAAAGCAAATCACTAAAAATCAGAAACCCAAGTACTCAATGCCATGCAAGAAGCTAGGGATGGGACTCCTGGGTTGCAAGAACAGAGCTCAACTTCAAAAAGCATGAAATGGGAGGGAGGGAGGGAGAGAGAGAAGGAGAGAGAAAAAGAGAGAGAAGGAGAGAGAGAGAAAGAGAGAGAGAGAGAGAGAGAGAAAGAGAAGGAAGTAGGGAGGGAGGGAAGGAAGTAGGAAAGGAGGAAGGAAGGGAAGCAGGGAGGGAGGATGGGAGGGAGAGATAGAGGGAGGGAGAGAGGAAGGGAGGAAGGAAGGAAAGAAGAAAATGACCACCAAAAGCTATTATAGCTATAGGGAAGATCAAAATACCAGAAAAGTACTACATGTAAAACTTCAAAAGGGACTATGAATTGATCTCAAGCCTAAAAAATCTTCTTAGAAGAGCTCAAAAAGGATTTTAAAAGTCAAATAAGAGAGGTAGAAGGAAAATTGGGAAAAGGAATGAGAAGTATGCAAGAGAGAGTCAACAGCTTATAAAAGGAAGATCAAAAGTTGACCGAAGAAAACACCACTTTAAAAGTAGAATTAGTCAAATGGAAAAGAAGCTAACTGAAGAAAATCATATATTAAAAACTAGAATTGGGCAATTTGATGCTAAAGACTCTGAGACATCAAGAATCAGTCAATCCAAGGCAATCCCAATAAACTTTGGATAGAAAATGCCATCTGCATTCAGAAAAAATAACTAGGAAGATTGAGTGTAAATCAATGCATGCTATGTTCACTTCTTTTTTCTGTTTTTTCCCCCCTCTCCCATGGTTTTTCCCTTTTGTTCTGATTTTTCTCTACCAACATGATTCATAAAGTAATGTGTATTAAATTAAAAAAATAAAATTTTAAAAAAGAAAGAATCAAACAAAAGTAAAAGGATGAAAAAATAGAAGAAATGACTCAGTGGAAAAAAACTGACCTAGAAAATATATTCAGGAGAGATATTATTTGACTTCCTGAAAGCCATCATCAAAAAAAGCCTTGATAGCATATTCCAAGAAATCAAATAAAACTGTTCTCATATCCTAGAAGCAGATGAGCAAATAGTCACTGAAAGAACCCACTGATCACCTTCTGAAAGAGATCCTACAATGAAAACTCCAAGAAATATTATAGCCAAATTGCAGAATTATAACATCAAGGAGAAAATACTGTAAGCTGTCAGAAAGAAACAATCCAAGTATTGAGGAGCTATTGTCAGGGTTACCCAACATTTAGAAGATTCTACAGTAAAGGACTGGAGGGCATAGAATATGATATTCTGGAGGACAAAAGAGCTTGGATTACAAGCAAGAATCAACTACCTAACAAAATAAACAAAATCTTTCAAGGAAGAAATAGATTTTTTCAATGAAATAGAAGATTTTCACGCATTTCTGATAAAAAAAAACAGAACTAAACAGAAAATGAGATTTTCAAAAATAAATTTTAAGAGAAATATGAAAAATTAAAAACAGGAAAAGAAAGAAGGAAAGAAGGGAGGAGAAGGAGCATTATTTGAAGGTTAATCTCATCAGTTTTGACTTGAAGAGGGAATAATATCTTGCCTACAGAGAAGTAGGAGAGAAAGAGGAAGGAAAAGGAAATGGCTGGATAAAAAGGAAGCAGAATCAATAGGGGAAAGCCGTAAGAGAAGGGTGGAGGGGTGATACAAAGGAAGATAGAGAGAAATAGGGGTCATAAGCAAAACATTGTTGAAGGGGGACTGGGTGAAAGAGAGGGGGAAAAGTATAAACATGGAAGAAAATAGGATGCAGGGAAATACACAGCTGGTAATCATAACTATGAATGTTAATGAGATGAACTCTCTCAAAAAATAAAAGTAGATAGCAGAGGGAATTAAAAACCAGAATCCTGTAATATGTTGTTTTCAAGAAAAACATTTGAAGCAGAGAGGTACAAAGAGAATAAAAATAAAAGAATATATTATGCTCCAGTTTAAAAAAAAAAAAAAGCAAGGGTAGCCATTCTGATCTCAGACAAACCAAAAGCAAAAAGGAGATCTAATTAAAAGAGACAAGAAAGGAAACAACATCTTGCTGAAACTAACCATAGACAAAGAAGTAATATCAGTACTAAACATATATGCACTCAGTGAAAAAAAACTGACCTGGAAAATAGATCTAGAAGAGACAATTTAAGGATTATTGGACTTCCTGAAAGCCATGATGAAAAAAAGAGGCTAGACATTATCTTTCAGGAAATCCCCAAGGAAAACTCTCCTCATGTCCTAGAACCACAAGTTAAAACAGCCATTTAAAGAATTCACCGATCACCTCCTGAAAGAGACCCCAAAATGAAAACTCCAAGGAATATCATAGCTAAATTTCAGAATTATTGGAACAAGGAAAAAGTATTGCAAAGAGTCAGAAAGAAACAATTCAAATATCGAGGAACCACAATCAGGATTATTTAGGACCTAGCAGCTTCCACCTTAATGAAGGGCCTGGAATCTGATATTCCAAAAGGCAAAGGAACTTGGATTGCAGCCAAGAATCAACTATCCAGATAAACTGACCATTATCTTTCAGGGAAGAAGATGGACATTCAATGATACAAGGGAATTTCATTTATTTCTGATGAAAAGACCAGAGCTAAACAAAAAATTTAACCTCCAAATATAGAACTCAAGAGAAGCAGAAAAAAGGTAAAAAGAAAAGAACTCTTGAGAACTACATATCTGTTATGGGTATACTTAGAGAGTGAAGGTATAATTTGATTTTATTGTGATTATATATTTTTAAAAAATTAGAGGTAGAAAGGGGATTCTACTGGAAAAAGAGGAAAAATGAGGGAAAATACATCCCATGAAGAGGCAAAGAAGATCTATTACAATTGAGGGGGAAAAAAAGGAGGGGGATGAACATTGTGTGAATCTTACTCTCATCAAATTTGCCTCAAAGAGAGAATATTAGATGTATGTGGCTCCACAGAGAAACTTCTCTCACCCTATAGGGAAACGGGAAGAAAAAGAAAGGCTAATAGAAGAAAAAACAGAAGTAGTAGGGGGAAAGTATAAGAAAGCAGGAGGGATAATAAAAGTAGAGAGCTGTTTGAGGGAGGTGGTAGTCAGAAGCAAAATACTAGGGAAGAGGCAAAGGAGAAAAGTGTAATGTTCAGGCTGGCTTTCTGGAAGTCCTCTGGAAGGGCTTTGGTCTCAGCAGGATTCTTGTCCTCAAGGACAAGAATAGAGTTCAAAGTCTTTATTGTGTCTTACACAGTCTGTCAAAGTCTGACCCAGTCTCCTCCAGCAGTCTCCTTGCAGTCTGCCTTCAAGTTCCCAGTTTTTAATATAACCTATTATAATTACATCATTACAGCATACGGAATATGTGTGAACTAGAGAAATATTACATCACCATACTAAGTACTAAGCATATGATAACCATTTTCTCATCAATTCCTCTGAGTTAACACCTTGTTTCAAGTATACTTCTTTCAAGTATACTTTTCCAGAGTTCTGGCTCTTTACAGAAAAGGAATAACTTGGGGTAAATAAGATCAAAATACAGAATTAGTCATTTTAACCAAGAATGTGTATGGGATGAATTTTCCCATAAAACAGAAGCAGAGAGCAGACTGGATTAAAAGCCAGAAACTTGCAATATATTGTTTATAAGAAACACATTTAAAGTAGAGTGATACATACAAAGTAAAGGCAAAAGGCTGGAGCAGAATCTATTATGCTTCAGGTGTAGTTTTTTTTTTTTTTTTTAAAGCAGGGATAGTGATCCTCATCTCAGATCAAGCAAAAGCAAAAACAGATCTAATTCCTTTTATCACACAGATATGGTGCTGATACTTAAACCAGATGGTGTTAAAACAGAGAAAGAAAATTATAGACTGATATCCCTAATGAATATTGATGCAAAAATCTTAAATAAAATATTAGCAAAGGGATTACAGAAAATCATCCCCAGGATAATACACCATGACCAAGTAGGATTTACACCAGGAATGCAGGGCTGGTTCAATATCAGGAAAATTATTAGAACAATTGATTATGTCAATAATCAAACTAACAAACAAAAACCATATGATTATCTCAATAGATGCAGAAAAGGCATTTGAAAAAATCCAACACCATTACTATTAAAAACACTAGAGAGTATAGGAATAAATGGAGTTTTCCTCAAAGTGATCAGTAACATTTATTTAAAACCATCAGCAAGCTATTTTAAAAAGTGCATATTCTGTGAATATCTGGGTCTGTATCCCAAAGATAGTAAAAAGTGTCCAAATGAGCTCTGTACCATCATATGACTTTTTCAAACATGGATGCCCTTCCTCTCCAGAGGAGTTGAGTGAATTATTTGGCCCTTCTCCTCTATGGGTGCTATGCAATGAAAAAAGAGGGGCTAACTATCTACAATCTTCCTGCTAAAAGCAAGGTCACAACTCTGCTCAATAGTGATATAAAATATCCCACAATATTCCCTTCTCTGGTCTCACCCTTTTCATCTTGACCCCCAAAAACTCAGTCCCTTAAGTAATAAAAGAACTGACTTCTCCCAGGACCCTGACAGGTAAAACAGTGGAGACATCAAGAGCTGATACCAGACATGGAAATAATCATGGTTATATCAGAAGACCAACAAGGTGAGTCATACAAGCATACAACAGTGAATGCTGAAAACTATGTTTGCATGTATTTTGAAAAATAAAAAGCTAACCGTATTTAAAAAAAAAATTAGTCGGCAGTATTTACTGTCTTACTGGAGTTTGACAAACAAAGGCTAGAGAACCACTTGAGAGAGATATCGTGGTGGCAGCTTCTTTTCCAGGCACTAATGGCACAGGGCAGCCCCACCTCAAACATTCTATGCTTCTGCAAAGTAGCTAAACATCTCTCTGCCAGTTTTTACACCTGAAGAATTTTTTGCCACATTAAAAATTTGTAGGTCAAATATAAATTCCTCGACAAGGAATGTGTCAACTCCCAGGGTGAACAGTTATAACACTTGTGAACTCCCGAGACAGGTGATGACACTCTATACAAGTTATGTATTCCCTGGTTCTGACAACATGATCTACTCTTACTCTTGGGTTTTCACCCAGTGCAAATACCTACTTTTTGTCTATGGGAAAACTACCTGAATTCACATGTTTAATTGCTGTAAGACCTAGAACATTAAGCAAGAATCCTATATTGAAAGGTGTGAATTCAGTCCCTAGACATTTAGTCCCACCCCCTGCAGAGGGGACTGTATATAATCCTCTTGCTTGGTCTCTCTCAGTACAACTACTTTAACCACAGTGGATGCGAACATTTGGAAGTTTTTCAATCCAAGAAGTAGAACCAAACTCCCCAGAAAGGTAAGTCTGAGCCAAAAATTAAAGGAGATGAAGGGGATTCAATTGGCATTCTAGGATTGGGGGTTACAGTAAGAGCTGGATTTTGAATTGTGGAGAGCTGTTATCACCTATTTGCAACTCAGAAAAATCATAGAAGTAGGGGATTCTCATAGAAACCATCAAAGGTTTCCCTAGGTAATTTCAAATTCTCTCCAGGTTCTCAAGAACAAGACATATGAAACTTCCTCAAAAGGTAGTTTTCAAAAAAGATGGCTATTTTGTGTGTTTAACTATATAGAGGATCCAAAATAGACAAGTTGAGACATAAAGAAAAGAAGCCTCTGTTAAAGTTCCCCAATCAAAAAATGAAACAGGATGGTAGCATATCTGGCATAGAGAGTCCAAGGGAAGATGAATGCTTAGAGAGAGAGAGTCATTTGACCTAAGTGAATTGAGATTTACAAGGGATGCAGAATCATTTCTACCAGATAAAAGCAGTTTGAACATTTCTTTCCATTATTAACACTGTAGAGCCTGTTAGAAGGTAAAGTTCTCCAAATATGGAGCACAGCAGAGGATAGAAACAGGATTCAGAGCCAGATCTATCCAGGACTTGGCTATTAGATCTAGACCATATTTTGCTTGGATGGACTTTGGGGAAGAAATTCATGGAACTATGATTTATAATTCAATGAACAGGACTTACAAAGTTGAGTATTAGACCTATTTTTCTGCTACTATTTTTCAAGTCTTCTAGGTTAAGGAGGGAGGCAGAATCTGAGGAATGAAATGATATTTGGTTTGAGATGGTTTCAGAACAATGAACCACACCTAACTTTTTTTCCATGTAAAAAATCTTGGACAGGTCTTACTAGGACTCGTGATTCCCAAGACTAGAGAGCCCCTCAAATCTCCTTAAAGACCAAGAAGAGTAATGCAGGACAGATATCAGGAGGACCAGGTTATGAAACCTGCCCTGAAGATTTCAGAGGCTTTTGTGAAATCAAAAAATTGTAAGCATTAGCTTTTTTGATGTCATTTACATCTGTCTTTGTTTGCAATATTTCTTCTCTGCCTAAACTTGTTGAATTTCTGCTCAGTCTTCTTTGCATTGACTTCCCTTGCAGACTGTGGCATACCAGAACAACAAAAGATGCAACTCATAAGAGACTGCACACCCACACCTGAGGAGGATGAGAATGAATATAGTACAAATGGAAAGTGGGAATGGGATGAAGAAAGAGTCTTAAAGAAACATCGTGTCAGCAAACCCCTCCTAGACTCTCTTTGGGCTCAATTTAAGTTGAACAAATATGTCAGGCGGAGGGATATCAAGATGCTCTCCTTTGAGTTCAACTTAACCGATGTACAGGTGAGAAAAAGCTCAGTCATTACTTCCCACATAACAAATTGGTTCTAGTGTGAGAAGAAGTGTCAACACCACCTTTCTTGGAAGGAGAATAAATCAGGTGCTATGTGGCTCTGACTTCCCAGGCCAAAATAACCTTCTCTAGACATCACTTCCCCTTTTAGATTGTAAGCTCTTTTGAGAAAACAGACTGATCCTTTTGTGAGAAGTGTGGGCAAAGAAGTTAGGAAAAATGGAGCTATGTACTACTATGAGCAAAACATGATTTTCAGTGGTTCAGTGATCCAAAGTAATTCCAACAGACTTTAGACAGAAAGTAACATCTGAATCCAGAAAAAAGAACAAGGGAGATTGTATGTCAATCAACATTTGCTATGTTCACTTCTCTTTTCTGGTTTTTTTCTTTTGGTCTGATTTTTATCTCCCGACATGATTCATAAAGCAATGTGTATTAAAGTAAAAAAAAAAACTATTTCTTAAAGAGCAAAGAATGGAAGTATAGAGCCATGGAGAGTAGATAGTACAAGTCACCACTAGTGGGAATGTCTTTTGTGAAATCTTGGGAGAAACTTCTGTTGCTTAAGCTCATTCTAGGCAGAAAGACCACTAAAAATCCCCCAACCCTTTTCCTTCCCCTTTTGATTTAAAATGTTATGCTTCCCCCTGGCACTGGGGACTGTGGACTTTGGTTCAGAATGCTTGCTTTGGTTTTTCAGCCTCCGGATATATAAATGTATAAAATGATGGAATGGCAGAAATCCAAAGATTTGTGTTGCACTTTTCTTAATGTTTGTCGATTCAAAGGATGGTAAAGGGGGAGGAGGTGGTGCATAGACATGCCTTTCCAAAAAACTAAAGACATCTTGTGGAACTAAGCTTGGCTGGGCCCATGGAAGTCATTTCTGAGAGTTTTTATGGCAAGTGGGAAAGGGGTTGGTATTAGACTGTTTTAAGTTTGGCAAACAATCTAGAACCTTGATATTTAAACATAAAATTTAAAGCTGAAATTAAATTGAAATAATTCAATGACTTGAATGATGGCAGTTTCTGAAAGCTGAAAACTGTTTCTTCTGTTAATGATGATAATAGTGGAAGAATTCATGTATTAATTTAATTTCCATTTTTCATTTCTTTCCTACAGATTAAACGGTGGTTCAGTAAAAACAGAAAGAAATTTTATAAAGAAATGTTTGAATGCAAAGATGGCCAGAAAAATGAACTGTCAAATTTGTAAATATTGAGATATATATATACATATATATATGCTTGTACAAATCATAAGCTTTGCAGAAAAAAGAGCAAAAGCAATGAAGAATAAAGTTGACTCGAAAAGACAAAGAGTACATTCTGATCTACTTTCTTTTTTTCTGAATGTTCCTGGGGACTATTTGTGTCCTCTCTGTGGCAAAGCATTTCGAGCTCATATTGGGGTGATCAGCCACAGTCAGACACACTAACTTGATTCTAACATAAAGATGTCCCTCGAGAATGAAAGACAACCAACCATTTTCACTGAGACTCCAGAGTGGGAGATATCATGCCATCTTTTTGATTTGACAATACATCATGCAAGCCTAGAATAGTCATACTGGAGAAACCCTAAAGACACATGTATGGTTGAATTCTTCTCTTTCATGCCAAGTGTGCTATGTACATCTTGGAGCCCAACCTGAGGCTATCGTCTTCACTCCTAAGCCAGAGTAAGACCCCATGTTTAAATCATTTTGCAAATGATCTTGCTTTTTTCAATTCCTCTGGTGTCTGCAAACATCTGACTTCTCTGTCCCAGAAATGAAAGCAGGCACTCTAATCTCCTGCAAGTGCCCATGGGGTCCCTGTCCCTTGTCACTGCACTCACTAGGGGTGTGCAGGCTTCTTCTCCCTGCAGCCACAGCCTGGGATGCATCTGCTCAGCATGGCTGTCATTGGCATCCCTCAGAAAAGGAAGGTCCTTCAGTTTACTCCTCCTGAACCATCAGATCCCCACACTGACTGTAAAATGAAAGTTTCTAAGGCTGAGGCTGCTTCTCAACCCAACTGCCCCCAGGATTTGGTATTGGCTGATTCTGCAGTCTGCTTGCAGGTGTTTGCACTTCACTCAGGGGCAAACCTTTACTTGTGAAGTTGGGTCTTTCCTGGAGTCTTCTCAAATCGTTTGAGGAGGACAACTGATTTATTCCATGTTTAACTTCTGCTGCTCTGAGGCAATGTTCTGTCCTTTTTATGGTGAAAATTTGGAGGACTGAAAGTTTTCTGACCTCTTCTTTCCTGCCTTTTTCCCTGAATCCTCTCCTGGTATTTATATTATGAGGAGATTCTCAAAATATGTTGATTCTTTCAAATACCTTCATTTTCCCATTACCTACTCCTCTATTCCACCAGAACTGAGATAGATGGTCATCATATCCTAGGTTTCCCCACTACATATCCTACTTCCATATTCATGAACTCCTAAATAAATGAAAAAGGTTTTTCAAACTTTTTCCTCAAATGAGATCATTCAAGGAAAACTCCCCCTTTTTTTCCTTCTCCTTACCTCACATCACATTCAAAGATCTCCCTCCCATCTTTTTGCCTCAACTCAAACTCTCATCAGTAAATTGCTGCCCTCTTCTGGCCAAGCGGTATGTGGATTCTCAATACCATGCCCTCCCTTTTTCAGAATACTCATCTATCATCCTCGCTCTAATTTTCCATCTCTCCAGTGCAGGCTCTATCCCTGCCTCCTATAAAAACACTCATCTCCCACATCCTAAACACAAACAAAAAACCTCTACATGAGACCTTATCATCCACCCTATTTATAATCTTAAATCTCGCTGCCTCTTCTTAGCTGAACTTATAAAAGGCATCTAATCAGTGCTCCCCCCTCTTTTCCTCTCAATTGATTTGAAAACCCTCTGCCATGTGACTTTTGATCTCAACGTTATCTGGCTGGCCTCTTAATAGTTACAAATGATCTCTTTTTAAAATAATATTTTAGGTTATTTCACAATGACATGGGAACATTATTTTTGACATTTGCTTTTTTTTCTGAAATGTTGAGTTCCAAACTCTCTCACTGATGATGAAAGCCATTCACGGAATAATTGGAATTGGTTTGCATCATCTCATTGTTGAAGGCAGAAGATCAGAATTGATCATCATAGTCTGGTTGTTGTAGCGTATAAGGCTTTTTCTAAGAGCAAGAGATCCTTCTTCAAAATTTAGCACTGGATTCAGACCAATTCTAATAAACTTGTGATGGAGAGATGGGGATAGAAAGTGGATCACAACATTAATATTTTAACTTTTTTGTTGTTTGCTTGCTTTTTGTTTTTTCTGATTTTTCTTGTATAGCATGATCATTGTGGAAATATGTACAGAAGAATGGCACATTTTTATCTTATTGGATTACTTGTCTAGGGGAGGGGAGAGATGGGGAAGGAGGGAGAACAATTTAGAACATAAAGTTTTGCAAGGGTGAATGTTGAAAACTTTGTATATATTTTGAAAATAAAAAGCTATTTAAAATTAGCACCTGCCTTTAACTTACTTCCAAGTGTTGCCTAGGATTTTAAAGCTTGTTCAAAGATGCTTTCTTCTCTGTACCAGAAGAGGTACACTTGCTAGTTTCTTTGCTTTTGAATGGTATTCCCCCAATGGTCCCCTGCCAGTTCAATATACCTGGACCACTCTTTTCTAGGGTTTTAAAGATAGTCCCAATTTTTTTGACCAAGTACTATCCAGTGACCTCCCCTCTAAACAGACAACTCTCATAAATATGTTAAGATCTTCGAGGTGTGTACCTCTTGTAGGAGAAACGGGCCTTCTGGCATCAGCAGGGACCCTAAATCACCTTGCCAGATATGGTTCTACTTCCAAAATTCAGGGCCCATCCCAGTCTGTAACTTACTCAGCCATATCCTCACACTTGGGCCCACATCCCTTGCCCCATCCAGAACCACAGCTATCCTCTCCAATTTGGTTAAATCCCTCTTTGATGGCACCTTTTCTCTAAAACCATAAAATACGACTGCCACCCCTGAGTAGCCTGTGCTAAGGCTAACTTTGCCCCCTCTCTTCTTCCAACCTATCTAAAGGCACGGCTCTTTGTTAGGGAGGATTGCTAGTTAGACCCCAGAAAAGGTCCAGAAGGCCAAATGAACCCTAACCAAAATGAGGCAAGAACATAAACAAGACTGGGCCAAACTCCTGTCCTCTGCATGGGGTAGTCCCTGAACAGATGTTAAACTTAGCTCTTTTGCACCTTTATGGGAGACTCTTTCTAAGGTTGGACATCCTCCATGACACTGGCATTGCTCCACTGGCTGATGTTAATTCAATCTCACCTGGGTGGAGTCAGGCGTCACTAATCACCTTTACCAACCAAGCGACTCCTACATGAAACAGACCGGCAAAAGCACTCCCACTTATTCCCAAATGGAAAGATCCTTTTTAAAGCTATTTTCCCCCTCCCCAGCAATTAAGAGGGGCAGCCTACTTGGACACACGAGACCCGTTAAACGTCCCTGTTTCCTCAGAAGTCCCTGACCTGCATACCCCTCAGCCATCCTACTCCAGTGACCCCCCCCCCCCGGAAGACACGTGCATCCTTCCAAAGGATCAAGAACCGCTGCTTCTTGCCATCCTTTTGCCATTTCTCACCGCTTTCTTCCTCCTTCTCTCGTATCCATTTATTCTAGACCCTCTCCTTCCCCCGGAAGACGAGGCTTATTCCCTTTTTGGTCCCAATTGCTCTTGTTGCTCATGCTAGTTCTCTGCTTCGGTCCTCCGCTCCCTAATTGTTTCCTTTATTGCTACATGACTTGCTCAGCTCAAAGTGATGGCTGTTCTCTCCCTCCCGCCCCCCACCCCCCAGCCAGCTTCCCTCCCAGAAGCAGCATCTGGCGAAGTGTCAACACCTCCCAGGCGCCCTCTCCGGCCCCGTCAGCTGCAAGCAGCCCAAGATGACGGATCCACGCCCCCGTTGCCTCGCCCCTGTTCTGCTTCCCAGATACGACAAGTAGACAAGGGGCCTTCGTTAGAGCTTGCGGGGATGGGGTCTCAGGTCGGGGCAAACGCGAGGCAGCGGCCAAGTCTGGCCCCCAGCGGAGCCTGCTCAGTTTCAAGGGCTTGAAAGCGCCACAAGCAATGGTTGAAGAGTAACACCGCTGCTTTGCCATTGCCTGGGAATCTCCGCTTCCCAGGAGATATAACCTTTTCCCGATACCAGCTCTCCTCTTCGCTTTTCCCTAAGGAAGCCGCTTCCTTTGCGAAAGGTTCTTACCCACGACCCCGCTGCTCGTGTCTGACTCACGGCAGAGTACTGGCTGTCTTGGGGAGGGACGGAGAAGTGGAACTCAAACTCTTTTAAAAATGATGGAAACTATTTTTACATGTTATTGGAGAAAGATAAAATACTGGGGGAAAAGGAATAATGAATGGAAACAATTCAGGGGATACAAAAGAGGGGAGAGGGGTCTTCCCGTCTGAGCAATGGGCACACGGGAGGTGGGGAAAGAAACGACTGAATCCTGGCCAGATTCTGCCGGCCCAGGAAAGGGGCTGTTATCTGCAAACCGAGGGCCCTCACCTTTCAGAAATGAAGGAGAAACCAGCGGTTCCCGAGAAACCCTAGATTGCAGATATGGTTTTATGGGTTATGACCCGCTGTGCATGCTACAGCTTCTTGGAGTCACAGGTGAGAGTTGGGGGACAGTGCACACCAAAAGTGGTGGAGCAGCCCTCCTACCAGAAATGCCAGTCCTCCCACTTGGGCCACATCCCTTGCCCCATCCAGAACCACAGCTCTCCTCTCCAATTTGGTTAAATCCCTCTTTGACGGCACTTTTCCCCTAAAACCTTGAAACATGTCTGCCTATCCTGGGCAGCCTGTTCTAAGGCTAAATTTCCCCCCTCTCTTCTTCCAACCAATCTAAAGGCACGGCTCTTTGTCAGGGAGGATTGCTAGTTAGACCCCAGAAAAGGTCCAGAAGGCCAAATGAACCCTAACCAAAATGAGGCAAGAACATAAACAAGACTGGGCCAAACTCCTGTCCTCTGCATGGGGTAGTCCTTGAACAGATGTTAAACTTAGCTCTTTTCCACCTTTATGGGAGACTCTTTCTAAGGTTAGACATCCTCCATGACACTGGCATTGCTCCACTGGCTGATGTTAATTCAATCTCACCTGGGTGGAGTCAGGCGGCACTAATCACCTTTACCAACCAAGCGACTCCTACATGAAACAGACCGGCAAAAGCACTCCCACTTATTCCCAAATGGAAAGATCCTTTTTAAAGCTATTTTCCCCCTCCCCAGCAATTAAGAGGGGCAGCCTACTTGGACACACGAGACCCGTTAAACGTCCCTGTTTCCTCAGAAGTCCCTGACCTGCATACCCGTCAGCCATCCTACTCCAGTGACCCCCCCCCCCCGGAAGACGAGGCTTATTCCCTTTTTGGTCCCAATTGCTCTTGTTGCTCATGCTAGTTCTCTGCTTCGGTCCTCCGCTCCCTAATTGTTTCCTTTATTGCTACATGACTTGCTCAGCTCAAAGTGATGGCTGTTCTCTCCCTCCCGCCCCCCACCCCCCAGCCAGCTTCCCTCCCAGAAGCAGCATCTGGCAAAGTGTCAACACCTCCCAGGCGCCCTCTCCGGCCCCGTCAGCTGCAAGCAGCCCAAGATGACGGATCCACACCCCTGTTGCCTCGCCCCTGTTCTGCTTCCCAGATACGACAAGTAGACAAGGGGCCTTCGTTAGCGCTTGCGGGGATGGGGTCTCAGGTCGTGGCAAACGCGAGGCAGCGGCCAAGTCTGGCCCCCAGCGGAGCCTGCTTGAAAGCGCCACAAGCAATGGTTGAAGAGTAACACCGCTGCTTTGCCATTGCCTGGGAATCTCCGCTTCCCAGGAGATATAACCTTTTCCCGATACCAGCTCTCCTCTTTGCTTTTCCCTAAGGAAGCCGCTTCCTTTGCGAAAGGTTCTTACCCACGACCCCGCTGCTCGTGTCTGACTCACGGCAGAGTGCTGGCTGTCTTGGGGAGGGACGGAGAAGTGGAACTCAAACTCTTTTAAAAATGATGGAAACTATTTTTACATGTTATTGGAGAAAGATAAAATACTGGGGGAAAAGGAATAATGAATGGAAACAATTCAGGGGATACAAAAGAGGGGAGAGGGGTCTTCCCGTCTGAGTAATGGGCACACGGGAGGTGGGGAAAGAAACGACTGAATCCTGGCCAGATTCTGCCGGCCCAGGAAAGGGGCTGTTATCTGCAAACCGAGGGCCCTCACCTTTCAGAAATGAAGGAGAAACCAGCGGTTCCCGAGAAACCCTAGATTGCAGATATGGTTTTATGGGTTATGACCCGCTGTGCATGCTACAGCTTCTTGGAGTCACAGGTGAGAGTTGGGGGACAGTGCACACCAAAAGTGGTGGAGCAGCCCTCCTACCAGAAATGCCAGTGCTCCCTGCACCCTCCATCCACTCACATAAAAGATGACTGCCAATTCACAGCTGGATTACACGGGGAATCTAATCCCCACAGGGACTCTGTTGCCAAATGTTGCCAAAAGCAAACAAAAAGGTTACTTCTTTTTTCTGTGTGTATATTGTTTTCTCCTTGATATTATTAAGAGAGGAAGAGGTTCAGAAGACCTGGCAGGAAGGAGAGGAGTGACTGGTTACCGATAATCACACTATAGTCATTTTGTTTCCATTTAATAGCCCAGACTGGGTTGTTTGTGACTTTGTGTCACCAGCACCTCACACAGTATCTGACATGCAACCAACTAGTGCTTAGGAAATAAATGGACTAATTACCCAGAAGCACAATTAATTTCCAGGCACTGATCTAAATTGTAAACACCACAGAGGAAAAATGGTCTCTTAGAATTAGGACTAAGATCTTGGATGAGCCTTACAGTTCAAGCCTATCAATGGACCCAAACAGGCCACTTCCAAAGATGGACTGCCTTTCCATGAGCCTAATAAAGCTCATGTTTAGGGAGCTTTTGAGGGCTACATTCTCTTATTTGATCTACATACGGTGCCAGACAATATGATATTCTGGAGGACAAAAGAATTTGGATTACAACCAAGAATCAACTACCTAACAAAATAAACAAAATCTTTCAGGGAAGAAATAGATTTTTCAGTGAAATAGAGGATTTTCACTCATTTCTGATGAAAAAAACAGAACTAAACAGAAAATGCGATTTTCAAAAATAAATTTTAAGAGAAACATGAGCATAAGAACATTTAAAATCTGTTTAATGTAATTTGGCAATCTTGCAAAGTAGTGCACGTAGCCTTGGTGGAGATAAAACAGTCTCAGAAATGACAAGATGATAAGCTTGTAGTGGGTAGAGCTGCAGCCCAAAGTGGGGTCTTTGGATGTCAGGCTAGGTGTTCTTTTCACTGCAGTGTGATACCTCTGCCTTTCTATTTGGTCTTAGGAAATTAAAGTCTACCCAGAAGATGTACTGGAAGAACCTCTATCTTATCTCTCTATCTATCTATCAATCAGCCATCTATCTCTATAATCTCTCTATTAGCTATCTATACTTATCTATTAATCCTCTATCATTTATCTATCATTTTTATCCCTCTATCTAGCTACCAATCAACTGATTAGCTATCTAATCATTCATTTTACCTATGTATCCATCCATCATCTATCTATATGTCTCCTTCATTTTTGAATCATCTAACATCTATCACCTATTATCTATCCACCCTTCGTTTGTCAACCTCTCTCTATCTGGTCCTGTCACTCTGTCATTATATCTGTTTGTAAGAAATTCTCCAAGTCAGATTCCTTGAAGTCCTCCTTTTGGGACTCTTCAGAGCTAAGTTTCCTCAGAATTCTTCAAGCAGAAATCCTCCTTTAGAACTCCTCAAGTTTCTTGTCTTCAAGCTCAAGACAGTTTCTAATTTTTAGAGAGAGAAGATGGCTTAAGTCAACCTTATTTCAGGTTGCTGAAGCAAAGTACTCTGGGGCACAGCCAAGAGGGTGGAGACAAGCAAGGAAGTTGCATGAGCATTCCCCAGTTTCCCCTCAGAAAAACTTGAAATCAAGTTTCTGAACAGATTCTAGAATGACAGAATCTCCAAAGAGATAGAATGAAACTTTTTTCTAGCTCAAGAGAATTTGAAAAGACTTCAGGAAAGGTCACTCTCACTTGTGTGAAAGGGGAGTACAGCTGAGAGCAGACAGTGTCTAGGCAAGCCAGCAGAAGGATCTTCGCCACAGCATAGATCAGCAAATGAAACCCCTCTGTCCAATAAGACAGTAGCAAGTAGACCAGTGGGCAGTTTCAAGTCCCAGTGCAGAAGGCAAATTGCCAGCAGACAACAAACAATGTTAGGTATGGCTACCTCATTGGCAAAAGCAAATCACTAAAAATCAGAAGCCCAAGTACTCAATGTCATGCAAGGGATGGGACTCCTGTGTTGCAAAAACAAAGCTCAACTTTAAAAAGCATGAAATGGGAGGGAGGAAAGGAGGCAAGGAGAGGAGAGAAGAAGAGAGGGGGGGAAGGAAGTAGGGAGGGAGGGAAGGAAGTAGGAAACGAGGAAGGAAGGAAAGCAGGGAGGGAGGATGGAAGGGAGGGATGGAGGGAAGGAGAAAGGAAGGGAGGGAGAGAGGGAAAGAAGGAAGAAAAGGAAGGAAGGAGGGAAGGAAAGAAGGTAGGGGAGGGAGGGAGAGAAAGAGAGAGAAGAAGGAAGGGAGAGAGAGAAAGAAAGAAAAGAAAAGGAAAGAGAGAAAGAAAGAGAGAGAGAAAGGAAGGAAGGAAGGACGGAAGGAAGGAAGGAAGGAAGGAAGGAAGGAAGGAAGGAAGGAAGGAAGGAAGGAAGGAAGGAAGGAAGGAAGGAAGGAAGGAAGGAAGGAAGGAAGAAGAAAATGACCACCAGAAGCTATTATACCTACAGGGAAGATCAAAATACCAGAAAAGTACTACATGTAAAACTTCAAAGGGGACTATGAATTGATCTCAAGCCCAAAAAATCTTCTTAGAAGAGCTCAAAAAGGATTTTAAAAGTCAAATAAGAGAGGTAGAAGGAAAATTGGGAAAAGAAATGAGAATTTGACTATATCAATAACCTTTGATCCAGCAGTGTTACTTCTGGGCTTATATCCCAAAGAAATACTAAAGAAGGAAAGGGACCTGTATGTGCCAAAATGTTTGTGGCAGCCCTGTTTGTAATGACTAGAAGCGGGAAATTGAATGGATGCCCATCCATTGGAGATGGCTGGGTAAATTGTGGTATATGAATGTTATGAAATATTATTGTTCTGTAAGGAATGACCAGCAGGATGAATACAGAGAGGCTTGGAGAGACTTACATGAACTGATGCTAAGTGAAATGAGCAGAACCAGGAGATCATTATACACTTCAACAACGATATTGTATGAGGATGTATTCTGGTGGAAGTGGATTTCTTTAACAAAGAGACTTGAGTCTCAGTGGATAAATGATGGACAGAAGCAGCTACACCCAAAGAAAGAACACTGGGAAACGAATATGAACTATTTGCATTTTTGATTTTCTTCCTGAGTTATTTTTACCTTCTGAATCCAATTCTTCCTGTGCAACAAGAGAACTGTTCGGTTCTGCAAACATATATTGTATCTAGGATATACTGCAACATATTTAATATTTATAGGACTGCTTGCCATCTAGGGGAGGGGGTGGAGGGAGGGAGGGGAAAAATCGGAACAGAAGCGAGTGCAAGGGATAATGTTGTAAAAAAAAAATTACCCTGGCATGGATTCTGTCAATATAAAGTTATTATAAAATAAAAAAAAATTAAAAAAAAGAAAAGAAAATGCCATCTGCATTCAGAAAAAATAACTAGGAAGATTGAGTGTAAATCAATGCATGCTATGTTTACTTCTTCTTTGTTTTTTTCCCCCTCTCCCATGGTTTTTCCCTTTTGTTCTGATTTTTCTCTACCAACATGATTCATAAAGTAATGTGTATTAAATTTAAAAATAAATGAAATTTTAGAAAAGAAAGACTCAAACAAAATTAAAAGGATGAAAAAATAGAAGAAACTGTAAAATGCCTCATTGGAAAAAAACTGACCTAGAAAATCTATTCAGGAGAGATATTATTTGACTTCCTGAAAGCCATCGTCAAAAAGAGCCTTGGTAGCATATTCCAAGAAATCAAATAAAACTGTTCTCATATCCTAGAAGTAGATGAGCAAACAGTCACTGAAAGAATCCACTGATCACCTTCTAAATGAGATCCTACAATGAAAACTCCAAGAAATATTATAGCCAAATTGCAGAATTATAACATCAAGGAGAAAATACTGTAAGCTGTCAGAAAGAAACAATCCAAGTATTGAGGAGCTATTGTCAGGGTTACCCAACATTTAGAAGTTTCTACAATAAAGGACTGGAGGGCATAGAATATGATATTCTGGAGGACAAAAGAGCTTGGATTACAACCAAAAATCAACTACCTAACAAAATAAACAAAATCTTTCAAGGAAGAAATAGCTTTTTCAATGAAATAGAAGATTTTCATGCATTTCTGATGAAAAAACAGAACTAAACAGAAAATGAGATTTTCAAAAATAAATTTTAAGAGAAACATGAAAAAGTAAAAACAAAAGAAAGAAGGAAAGAAGGGAGGAGAAGGAGCATTATTTGAAGGTTAATCTCATCAGTTTTGACTTGAAGAGGTAATAATATCTTGCCTACAGAGAAGTAGGAGAGAAAGAGGAAGGAAAAGGAAATGGCTGGATAAAAAGGAAGCAGAATCAGTAGGGGAAAGCCGTAAGAGAAGGGTGGAGGGGTGATAGAAAGAAAGAGATTGAAAGAGATAGGGGTCATAAGCAAAACATTGTTGAAGGGGGACTGGGTGAAAGAAAGGGGGAAAAGTATAAACATGGAAGAAAATAGGATGCGGGGAAATACACAGTTGGTAATCATATGAATGTTAATGAGATGAACTCTCTCAAAAAATAAAAGTAGATAGCAGAGGGAATTAAAAAACAGAATCCTGTAATATGTTGTTTTCAAGAAAAACATTTGAAGCAGAGAGGTACAAAGAGAATAAAGGTAAAAGAATATATTATGCTCCAGTTTAAAAAAAAAAAAGCAGGGGTAGCCATTCTGATCTCAGACAAACCAAAAGCAAAAAGGAGATCTAATTAAAAGAGAAAAGAAAGGAAACTACATCTTGCTGAAACTAACCACAGACAATGAAATAATAGCGATACTAAACATATATGCACCAAGTGGAAAAAACTGACCTGGAAAATAGATCTAGAAGAGACAATGTAAGGATTATTGGACTTCCTGAAAGCCATGATGAAAAAAAGAGGCTAGACATTATCTTTCAGGAAATCCCCAAGGAAAACTCTCCTAATGTCCTAGAACCACAAGTTAAAACAACCATTTAAAGAATTCACCCATTACTCTTGAAAGAGACCCCAAAATGAAAACTCCAAGGAATATCATAGCTAAATTTCAGAATTATTGGAACAAGGGAAAAGTATTGCAAACAGTCAGAAAGAAACAATTCAAATATCGAGGAACCACAATCAGGATTATTTAGGACCTAGCAGGGCCTGGAATCTGATATTCCAAAAGGCAAAGGGACTTGGATTGCAGCCAAGAATCAACTATCCAGCTAAACTGAGCATTATCTTTCAGGGAAGAAGATGGACATTCAATGATACAAGGGAATTTCATTTATTTCTCATGAGAAGACCAGAACTAAACAAAAAATTTAACCTCCAAATATAGAATTCAAGAGAAGCATAAAAAAGTAAAAAGAAAAGAACTCAAGAACTATATATCTGTTATGGGTATACTTAGAGAATGAAGGTATAATTTGATTTTATTGTGATTATATATTTTTTAAAAATTAGAGGTAGAAAGGGGATTCTACTGGAAAAAGAGGAAAAATGAGGGAAAATACATCCCATGAAGAGGCAAAGAAGATCTATTACAATTGAGGGGAAAAAAAAGAGGGGGATGAACATTGTGTGAATCTTACTCTCATCAAATTTGCCTCAAAGAGAGAATATTAGATGTATGTGGCTCCACAGAGAAACTTCTCTCACCTTATAGGGAAACGGGAAGGAAAAGAAAGGCTAATAGAAGAAAAAACAGAATAGAGGAAAAGTATAAGAAAGCAGGAGGAATAATAAAAGTAGAGAGCTGTTTGAGGGAGGTGGTAATCAGAAGCAAAATACTGGGGAGGAGGCAAAGGAGAAAAGTGTAATGTTCAGGCTGGCTTTCTGGAAGTCCTCTGGAAGGGCCTTGGTCTCAGCAGGACAGACACCTCACGGACAAGAATAGAGTTCAAAGTCTTTATTGTGTCTTACACAGTCTGTCATAGTCTGACCCAGTCTCCTCCAGCAGTCTCCTTGCAGTCTGCCTTCAAGTTCCCAGTTTTTACATAACCTATTATAATCACATCATTACAGCATACGGAATATGTGTGAACTAGAGAAATATTACATCACCATACATGTACTAAGCATATGATAACCATTTTCTCATCAATTCCTCTGAGTTAACACCTTGTTTCAAGTATACTTCTTTCAAGTATACTTTTCCAGAGTTCTGGCTCTTTACAGAAAAGGAATAACTTGGGGTAAATAAGATCAAAATACAGAATTAGTCATTTAACAAGAATGTGTATGGGATGAATTTTCCCATAAAACAGAAGCAGAGAGCAGACTGGATTAAAAGCCAGAAACTTGCAATATATTGTTTATAAGAAACACATTTAAAGCAGAGTGATATATACAGAGTAAAGGCAAAAGGCTGGAGCAGAATCTATTATGCTTCAGGTGTAGTTTTAAAAAAAAAAAAAGCAGGGATAGTGATCCTCATCTCAGATCAAGCAAAAGCAAAAACAGATCTAATTCCTTTTATCACACAGATATGGTGCTGATACTTAAACCAGATGGTGTTAAAACAGAGAAAGAAAATTATAGACTGATATCCCTAATGAACATTGATGCAAAAATCTTAAATAAAATATTAGCAAAGGGATTACAGAAAATCATCCCCAGGATAATACAGCATGACCAAGTAGGATTTATACCAGGAATGCAGGGCTGGTTCAATATTAGGAAAATTATTAGAACAATTGATTATGTCAATAATCAAACTAACAAACAAAAACCATATGATTATCTCAATAGATGCAGAAAAGGCATTTGAAAAAATCCAACACCATTACTATTAAAAACACTAGAGAGTTTAGAAATAAATGGAGGTTTCCTCAAAGTGATCAGTAACATTTATTTAAAACCATCAGCAAGCTATTTTAAAAAGTGCATATTCTGTGAATATCTGGGTCTGTATCCCAAAGATAGTAAAAAGTGTCCAAATGAGCTCTGTACCATCATATGACTTTTTCAAACATGGATGCCCTTCCTCTCCAGAGGAGTTGAGTGAATTATTTGGCCCTTCTCCTCTATGGGTGCTATGCAATGAAAAAAGAGGGGCTAACTACCTACATCCTGCTAAAAGCAAGGTCACAACTCTTCTCAATAGTGACATAAAATATCCCACAATATTCCCTTCTCTGGTCTCACCCTTTTCATCTTGACCCCCAAAACTCAGTCCCTTAAGTAATAAAAGAACTGACTTCTCCCAGGACACTGACAGGTAAAACAGTGGAGACATCAAGAGCTGATATCAGACATGGAAATAATCATGGTTATATCAGAAGACCAACAAGGTGAGTCATACAAGCATACAACAGTGAATGCTGAAAACTATGTTTGCATGTATTTTGAAAAATAAAAAGATAACCGTATTTAAAAAAAAAATTAGTTGGCAGTATTTACTGCCTTACTGGAGTTTGACAAACAAAGGCTAGAGAACCACTTGAGAGAGATATGGTGGTGGCAGCTTTTTTCCAGGCACTAATTGCACAGGGCAGCCCCACCTCAAACATTCTATGCTTCTGCAAAGTAGCTAAGCATCTCTCTGCCAGTTTTTACACCTGAAGAATTTTTTGCCACATTAGAAATTTGTAGGTCAAACATAAATTCCTCGACAAGGAATGTGTCAACTCCCAGGGTGAACAGTTATAAGACCTGTGAACTCCCGAGACAGGTGATGACACTCTATACAAGTTATGTATTCCCTGGTTCTGACAACATGATCTACTCTTATTCTTGGGTTTTCACCCAGTGCAAATACCTACTTTTTGTCTATGGGAAAACTACCTGAATTCACATGTTTAATTGCTGTAAGACCTAGAACATTAAGCAAGAATCCTATATTGAAAGGTGTGAATTCAGTCCCTAGACATTTAGTCCCACCCCCTGCAGAGGGGACTGTATATAATCCTCTTGCTTGGTCTCTCTCAGTACAACTACTTTAACCACAGTGGATGCCAACATTTGGAAGTTTTTCAATCCAAGAAGTAGAACCAAACTCCCCAGAAAGGTAAGTCTGAGCCAAAAATTAAAGGAGATTAAGGGGATTCAATTGGCATTCTAGGATTGGGTGTTACAGTAAGAGTTAGATTTTGAATTGTGGAGAGCTGTTATCACCTATTTGCAACTCAGAAAAATCATAGAAGTAGGGGATTCTCATAGAAACCATCAAAGGTTTCCCCAGGTAATTTCAAATTCTCTCCAGGTTCTCAAGAACAAGACATATGAAACTTCCTCAAAAGGTAGTTTTCAAAAAAGATGGCTATTTTGTGTGTTTAACTATATAGAGGATCCAAAATAGACAAGTTGAGACATAAAGAAAAGAAGCCTCTGTTAAAGTTCCCCAGTCAAAAAATGAAACAGGATGGTAGCATATCTGGCATAGAGAGTCCAAGGGAAGATGAATGCTTAGAGAGAGAGAGTCATTTGACCTAAGTGAATTGAGATTTACAAGGGATGCAGGAGGCATTTCTATGGGATAAAAGCAGTTGTAATATTACTTTCCATTATTAACACTGGAGAGCCTGTTAGGAGGTCTCAAGTTCTCCAAGTGTGGAGCACAGCAGAGGATAGAAACAGGATTCAGAGCCAGATCTATCCAGGACTTGGCTATTAGATCTAGACCATATTTTGTTTGGATGGACTTTAGGGAAGAAATTCATGGAACTATGATTTATAATTCAATGAACAGGACTTACAAAGTTGAGTATTAGACCTATTTTTCTGCTACTATTTTTCAAGTCTTCTAGGTTAAGGAGGGAGGCAGAATCTGAGGAATGAAATGATATTTGGTTTGAGATGGTTTCAGAACAATGAACCACACCTAACTTTTTTTCCATGTAAAAAATCTTGGACAGGTCTTACTAGGACTCGTGATTCCCAAGACTAGAGAGCCACTCAAATCTCCTTAAAGAGCAAGAAGAGTAATGCAGGACAGATATCAGGAGGACCAGGTTATGAAACCTGCCCTGAAGATTTCAGAGGATTTTGTGAAATCAAAAAATTGTAAGCATTGGCTTTTTTGATGTCATTTACATTTGTCTTTGTTTGCAATATTTCTTCTCTGCCTAACCTTGTTGAATTTCTCCTCAATCTTCTTTGCATGGACTTCCCTTGCAGACTGTGGCATACCAGAACAACAAAAGATGCAACTCATAAGAGACTGCACACCCACACCTGAGGAGGATGAGAATGAATATAGTACAAATGGAAAGTTGGAATGGGATAAAGAAAGAGGCTTAAAGAAACATCGTGTCAGCAAACCCCTCCTAGACTCTCTTTGGGCTCAATTTAAGTTGAACAAATATGTCAGGCGGAGGGATATCAAGAGGCTCTCCTTTGAGTTCAACTTAACCGATGTACAGGTGAGAAAAAGCTCAGTCATTACTTCCCACATAACAAATTGGTTCTATTGTGACAAGAAGTGTCAACACCACCTTTCTTGGAAGGAGAATAAATCAGTTGCTATGTGGCTCTGGCTTCCCAGGCCAAAATAACCTTCTCTAGACATCATTCCCCCTTTTAGATTGTAAGCTCTTTTGAGAAAACAGACTGATCCTTTTGTGAGAAGTGTGGGCAAAGAAGTTAGGAAAAATGGAGCTATGTACTATTATGGGCAAAACATGATTTTCAGTGGTTCACTGATCCAAAGTAATTCCAACAGACTTTAGACAGAAAATGCCATCTGAATCCAGAAAAAAGAACAATGGAGATTGTATGTCAATCAACATTTGCTATGTTCACTTCTCTTTTCTGGTTTTTTCCTTTTGGTCTGATTTTTATCTCCCGACATGATTCATAAAACAATGTGTATTAAAGTTAAAAAAAACCTATATTTTTAAAGAGCAACGAATGGAAGTATAGAGCCATGGAGAGTAGATAGTATAAGTCACCACTAGTGGGAATGTCTTTTGTGAAATCTGGGGAGAAACTTCTGTTGCTTAAGCTCATTCTAGGCAGAAAGACCACTAAAAATCCCCCAACCCTTTTCCTTCCCCTTTTGATTTAAAATGTTATCCTTCCCCCTGGCACTGGGGACTGTGGACTTTGGTTCAGAATGCTTGCTTTGGTTTTTCAGTCTCCGGATATATAAATGTATAAAATGATGGAATGGCAGAAATCCAAAGATTTGTGTTGCAATTTTCTTAATGTTTGTCGATTCAAAGGATGGTAAAGGGGGAGGAGGTGGTGCATAGACAGGCCTTTCCAAAAAACTAAAGACATCTTGTGGAACTAAGCTTGGCCGGGCCCATGGAAGTCATTTCTGAGAGTTTTTATGGCAAGTGGGAAAGGGGTTGGTATTAGACTGTTTTAAGTTTGGCAAACAATCTAGAACCTTGATATTTAAACATAAAATTTAAAGCTGAAATTAAATTGAAATAATTCAATGACTTGAATGATGGCAGTTTCTGAAAGCTGAAAACTGTTTTTTCTTTTAATGATGATAATAGTGGAAGAATTCGTGTATTAATTTAATTTCCATTTTTCATTTCTTTCCTATAGATTAAACGATGGTTCAGTAAAAACAGAATGAAATTTTATAAAGAAATGTTTGAATGCAAAGATGGCCAGAAAAATGAACTGTCAAATTTGTAAATATGGAGATATATATATATATACATATATATATGCTTGTACAAATCATAAGCTATGCAGAAAAAAGAGCAAAAGCAATGAAGAATAAAGTTGACTCGAAAAGACAAAGAGTACATTCTGATCTACTTTCTTTTTTTCTGAATGTTCCTGGGGACTATTTGTGTCCTCTCTGTGGCAAAGCATTTCGAGCTCATATTGGGGTGATCAGCCACAGTCAGACACACTAACTTGATTCTAACATAAAGATGTCCCTCGAGAATGAAAGACAACCAACTATTTTCACTGAGACTCCAGAGTGTGAGATATCATGCCATCTTTTTGATTTGACAATACATCATGCAAGCCTAGAATAGTCATACTGGAGAAACCCTAAAGACACCTGTATGGTTGAATTAATCTCTTTCATACCAAGTGTGCTATGTACATCTTGGAGCCCAACCTGAGGCTATTGTCTTCACTCCTAAGCCAGAGGTAAGACCCCATGTTTAAATCATTTTGCAAATGATCCTGCTTTTTTCAATCCTCTGGTGTCTGCAAACATCTGACTTTTCTGTCCCAGAAATGAAAGCAGGCACTCTAATCTCCTGCAAGTGCCCATACTCAACAGGGTCCCTGCCCCTTGCCACTGCACTCACCAGGGGTGTGCAGGCTTCTTCTCTCTGCAGCCACAGCCTGGGATGCATCTGCTCAGCAGGGCTGTCATTGGCATCCCTCAGAAAAGGAAGGTCCTTCAGTTTACTCCTCCTGAATCATCAGATCCCCACACTGACTGCAAAATGAAAGTTTCTAAGGCTGACGCTGCTTCTCAACCCAACTGCCCCCAGGATTTGGTATTCCTGATTCTGCAGTCTGCTTGCAGGTGTTTGCACTTCACTCAGGGGCAAAACTTCAACTGTGGAAGTTGGGTCTTTCCTGGAGTCTTCTCAAATCGTTTGAAGAGGACAACTGATTTATTCCATGTTTAACTTCTGCTGCTCTGAGGCAATGTTCTGTCCTTTTTATGGTGAAAATTTGGAGGACTGGAAGTTTTCTGACCTCTTCTTTCTTGCCTTTTTCCCTGAATCCTCTCCTGGTATTTATATTATGAGGAGATTCTCAAAATATTACCTACTCCTCTATTCCACCAGAACTGAGATAGATGGTCATCATATGCTAGGTTTCCCCACTACATATCCTACTTCCATATTCATGAACTCCTAAAGAAATGAAAAAGGTTTTTCAAACTTTTTCCTCAAATGAGATCATTCAAGGAAAACTCCTTTTTTCCTTCTCCTTACCTCACATCACATTCAAAGATCTCCCTCCCATCTTTTTGCCTCAACTCTCATCAGTAAATTGCTGCCCTCTTCTGGCCAAGCTGTATGTGGATTCTCAATACCATGCCCTCCCTTTTTCAGAAGAATCCTCATCTATCATCCTCACTCTAATTTTCCATCTCTCCAGTGCAGGCTCTATCTCTGCCTCCTATAAAAACACTCATCTCCCACATCCTAAACACAAACAAAAAATCTCTACATGAGACCTTATCATCCACCCTATTTATAATCTTAAATCTTGCTGCCTCTTCTTAGCTGAACTTATAAAAGGCATCTAATCAGTGCTCCCACCTCATTTCCTCTCAATTGATTTGAAAACCCTCTGCCATGTGACTTTTGATCTCAACGTTATCTGGCTGGCCTCTTAATAGTTACAAATGATCTCTTTTTAAAATAATATTTTAGGTTACTTCATAATGACATGGGAACATTATTTTTGACATTTGCTTTTTTTTTAAATGTTGAGTTCCAAACTCACTGATGATGAGAATCATTCACTGAATAATTGGAATTGGTTTGCATCATCTCATTGTTGAAGACAGCCACGTCCATCAGAATTGATCATCATAGTCTGGTTGTTGCAGCGTATAAGGCTTTTTCTAAGATGCAAGAGATCTTTCTTCAAAATTTAGCACTGGATTCAGACCAATTTTAATAAACTTGTGATGGAGAGATGGGGACAGAAAATGGATCACAATATTAATATTTTAATTTTTTTGTTTGCTTTTTGTTTTTTCTGATTTTTCTTGTGTAGCATGATCATTGTGGAAATATGTACAGAAGAATGGCACATTTTTATCTTATTGGATTACTTGTCTAGGGGAGGGGAAGGAGGTGGGGAAGGAGGGAGAACAATTTTGAACATAAGGTTTTGCAAGGGTGAATGTTGAAAACTTTGCATACATTTTGAAAATAAAAAGCTATTTAAAATTAGCACCTGCCTTTAATTTACATCCATGTGTTGCCCTAGGATTTTAAAGCTTGTTCAAAGATGCTTTCTTCTCTGTACCAGAAGAAGTACAGTTTCTTTGCTCCACTGGCTGCCCAGCTGAAATAAATGAGCTAGCCTCCAGGACCTAGGTCGTTTGCTTTTGAATGGTATTCCCCCAATGATCCCCAGCCGGTTCAATATACCTGGACCACCCTTTTCCAGGGTTTTAGAGATAGTCCAATTTTTTTGACCAAGCGCTATCCAGTGACCTCCCCTCTAGACAGATAACTCTCATACAATATGTTAAGAGCTTCGAGGTGTGTACCTCTTGTAGGAGAAACAGGCCTTCTGGCATCAGCAGGGACCCTAAATCACCTTGCCAGATATGGTTCTCCTTCCAAAATTCAGGGCCCATCCCAATCTGTAATTTACCTCAGCCATATCCTCCCACTTGGGCCCACATCCCTTGCCCCATCCAGAACCACAGCTCTCCTCTCCAATTTGGTTAAATCCCTCTTTGATGGCACTTTTCCCCTAAAACCTTGAAACACGTCTGCCTCCCCTGGGCAGCCTGTGCTAAGGCTAACTTTGCCCCCTCTCTTCTTCCAACCAATCTAAAGGCACAGCTCTTTGTCAGGGAGGATTGCTAGTTAGATTTCGCCCCAGAAAAGGTCCAGAAGGCCAAACGAACCCTAACCAAAATGAGGCAAGAACATAAACAAGACTGGGCCAAACTCCTGTCCTCTGCATGGGGTAGTCCCTGAACAGATGTTAAACTTAGCTCTTTTACACCTTTATGGGAGACCCTTTCTAAGGTTGGACATCCTCCATGACACTGGCATTGCTCCACTGGCTGATGTTAATTCAATCTCACCTGGGTGGAGTCAGGCGTCACTAATCACCTTTACCAACCAAGTGACTCCTACATGAAACAGACCGGCAAAAGCACTCCCACTTATTCCCAAATGGAAAGATCCTTTTTAAAGCTATTTTCCCCCTCCCCAGCAATTAAGAGGGGCAGCCTACTTGGACACACGAGACCCGTTAAACGTCCCTGTTTCCTCAGAAGTCCCTGACCTGGATACCTCAGCCATCCTACTCCAGTGACCCCCCGGAAGACCCGTGCATCCTTCCAAAGAGGCATCATGACTCCTGATCACCCCAGATCAGGAACCGCTGCTTCTTGCCATCCTTTTGCCATTTCTCACCGCTTTCTTCCTCCTTCTCTCGTATCCATTTATTCTAGATCCTCTCCTCCCCCCGGAAGACGAGGCTTATTTCCTTTTTGGTCCCAATTGCTCTTGTTGCTCATGCTAGTTCTCTGCTTCGGTCCTCCGCTCCCTAATTGTTTCCTTTATTGCTACATGACTTGCTCAGCTCAAAGTGATGGCTGTTCTCTCCCTCCCGCCCCCCACCCCCCAGCCAGCTTCCCTCCCAGAAGCAGCAGCTGGGGAAGTGTCAACACCTCTCAGGTGCCCTCTCCGGCCCCGTCAGCTGCAAGCAGCCCAAGATGACGATCCACACCCCCGTTGCCTCGCCCCGTTCTGCTTCCCAGATACGACTAGTAGACAAGGGGCCTTCGTTAGAGCTTGCGGGGATAGGGTCTCAGGTCGGGGCAAACGCGAGGTAGCGGCCAAGTCTGGCCCCCAGCGGAGCCTGCTCAGTTTCAAGGGTTTGAAAGCGCCACAAGCAATGGTTGAAGAGTAACACCGCTGCTCTGCCATTGCCTGGGAATCTCTGCTTCCCAGGAGATATAACCTTTTCCCGATACCAGCTGTCCTCTTCGCTTTTCCCTAAGGAAGCCGCTTCCTTTGCGAAAGGTTCTTACCCACGACCCCGCTGCTCGTGTCTGACTCACGGCAGAGTGCTGGCTGTCTTGGGGAGGGACGGAGAAGTGGAACTCAAACTCTTTTAAAAATGATGGAAACTATTTTTACATGTTATTGGAGAAAGATAAAATACTGGGGGAAAAAGAATAAGGAATAAAAACAATTCAGGGGACACAAAAGAGGGGAGAGGGGTCTTCCCGTCTGAGCAATGGACACAGGGAGGTGGGGAAAGAAACGACTGAATCCTGGCCAGATTCTGCCGACCCAGGAAAGGGGGGTTATCTGCAAACCGAGGGCCCTCACCTTTCAGAAATGAAGGAGAAACCAGCGGCTCCCGAGAAACCCTGGATTGCAGATATGGTTTTATGGGTTATGACCCGCTGTGCATGCTACAGCTTCTTGGAGTCACAGGTGAGAGTTGGGGGACAGTGCACACCAAAGGTGGTGGAGCAGCCCTCCCACCAGAAATGCCAGTGCTCCCTGCACCCTCCATCCACTCACACAAAAGATGACTGCCAATTCACAGCTGGATTACAAGGGGAATCTAATCCCCACAGGGACTCTGTTGCCAAATGTTGCCAAAAGCAAACAAAAAGGTTACTTCTTTTTTCTGTGTATATCCTTGATATTATTAAGAGAGGAAGAGGTTCAGAAGGCCTGGCAGGAAGGAGAGGAATGACTGGTTACCCATAATCACACTATAGTCATTTTGTTTCCATTTAATAGCCCAGACTGGGTTGTTTGTGACTTTGTGTCACCAGCACCTCACACAGTATCTGACATGCAACCAACTAGTGCTTAGGAAATAAATGGACTAATTACCAGAAGCACAATTAATTTCCAGGCACTGATCTAAACTGTCACAGAGGAAAAATGGTCACTTAGAACTAGGACTAAGTTCTTGGATGAGCCTTATAGTTCAAGCCTATCAATGGACCCAAATGGGGCACTTCCAAAGATGGACTGCCTTTCCATGAGCCTAATAAAGCTCATGTTTAGGGAGCTTTTGAGGGCTACATTCTCTTATTTGATCTACATAAGGTGCCAGACAATATGATATTCTGGAGGACAAAAGAATTTGGATTACAACCAAGAATCAACTACCTAACAAAATAAACAAAATCTTTCAAGGAAGAAATAGATTTTTCAATGAAATAGAGGATTTTCACTCATTTTTGATGAAAAAAACAGAACTAAACAGAAAATGAGATTTTCAAAAATAAATTTTAAGAGAAACATGAGCATAAGAACATTTAAAATCTGTTTAATGTAATTTGGCAATCCTGCGAAGCAGTGCACATATCCTTGGTGGAGAAAAAACAGTCTCAGAGATGACAAGATGATAAGCTTGTAGTGGGTAGAGCTGCAGCCCAAAGTGGGGTCTTTGGATGTCAGGCTAGGTGCTCTTTTCACTGCAGTGTGATACCTCTGCCTTTCTATTTGGTCTTAGGAAGCTAAAGTCTACCCAGAAGATGTACTGGAAGAACCTCTATCTTATCTCTCTATCTATCTATCAATCAGCCATCTATCTCCATAATCTCTCTATTAGCTATCTATATTTATCTATTAATCCTCTATCATTTATCTATCATTTTTATCCCTCTATCTAGCTACCAATCAACTGATTAGCTATCTAACCATTCATTTTACCTATGTATCCATCCATCATCTATCTATATGTCTCCTTCATTTTTGAATCATCTAACATCTATCACCTATTATCTATCCACCCTTCATTTGTCAACCTCTCTCTATCTGGTCCTGTCACTCTGTCATTATATCTGTTTGTAAGAAATTCTCCAAGTCAGATTCCTTGAAGTCCTCCTTTTGGGACTCTTCAGGGCTAAGTTTCCTCAGAACACATCAAGCAGAAATCCTCCTTTAGAACTCCTCAAGTTTCTTGTCTTCGAACTCAAGACAGTTTCTAATTTTTAGAGAGAGAAGATGGATTAAGTCAACCTTATTTCAGGTTGCTGAAGCAAAGTACTCTGGGGCACAGCCAAGATGGTGGAGACAAGCAAGGAAGTTGCACGAGCACTCCCCAGTTTCCCCTCAGAAAAACTTGAAATCAAGTTTCTGAACAGATTCTAGAATGACAGAATCTCCAAAGAGATGGAATGAAACTTTTTTCCTAGCTCAAGAGAATTTGAAAAGACTTCAGGAAAGGTCACTCTCACTTGTGTGAAAGGGGAGTACAGCTGAGAGCAGACAGTGTCTAGGCAAGCCAGCAGAAGGATCTTAGCCACAGCATAGATCAGCAACTGAAACCCCTCTGTCCAATAAGACAGTAGCAAGTAGACCAGTGGGCAGTTTCAAGTCCCACTGCGGAAGGCAAATTGCCAGCAGACAACAAGCAATGTTAGGTATGGCTACCTCAGTGCCAAAAGCAAATCACTAAAAATCAGAAGCCCAAGTACTCAATGTCATGCAAGAAGCTAGGGATGGGACTCCTGTGTTGCAAGAACAAAGCTCAACTTTAAAAAGCATGAAATGGGAGGGAGGGAAGGAGAGAGAGACAGAGACAGAGACAGAGACAGAGACAGAGAGAGAGAGGAGAGAGAGAGAGGAGAGAGAGAGAGAGAGAGAAGGAAGGAAGGTAGGGGAGGGATGGAGGAAGGGAGGGAGGGAGAGAGGAAGGGAGGGAGGGAGGGAGGGAGGGAGGGAAGGAAGGAAGGAAAGAAGGAAGAAAAGGAAGAAAGGAGGGAAGGAAGGAAGATAGGGGAGGGAGGGAAAGAAAGAGAGAGAGAGAAGGAAGTAGGAAGGAAGGGAGAGAGAGAAAGGAAGGAAGGAAGAAGGAAGGAAGGAGGGAAGGAGAGAGAGAGAAGAAGGAAGGAAGGAAGGAAAGAAGGAAGGAAGGAAGGAAAAAAGGAAGGAAGGAAAAAAGGAAGGAAGGAAAGAGAAAATGACCACCAGAAGCTATTATAGCTACAGGGAAGATGAAAATACCAGAAAAATACTACATGTAAAACTTCAAAGGGGACTATGAATTGATCTCAAGCCCAAAAAATCTTCTTAGAAGAGCTCAAAAAGGATTTTAAAAGTCAAATAAGAGAGGTAGAAGGAAAATTGGGAAAAGAAATGAGAATTTGATTATATCAATAACCTTTGATCCAGCAGTGTTACTTCTGGGCTTATATCCCAAAGAAATACTAAAGAAGGGAAAGGGACCTGTATGTGCCAAAATGTTTGTGGCAGCCCTGTTTGTAGTAGCTAGAAGCTGGAAATTGAATGGATGCCCATCAATTGGAGAATGGCTGGGTAAATTGTGATATATGAATGTTATGGAATATTATTGTTCTTTAAGGAATGACCAGCAGGATGAATACAGAGAGGCTTGGAGAGACTTACATGAACTGATGCTGAGTGAAATGAGCAGCAGAACCAGGAGATAATTATATACTTCAACAACAATATTGTATGAGGATGTATTCTGATGGAAGTGGATTTCATTGACAAAGAGACCTAACTCAGTTTCAAATGATAAATGACGGACAGAAGCAGCTACATCCAAAGAAAGAACACTGAGAAATGAATGTGAACTATTTTCATTTTTGTTTTTCATCCCGGGTTATTTTTATCTTCTGAATCCAATTCTCCCTGTGCAGCAAGAGAACTGTTTGGTTCTGCAAACATATATTGTATCTAGGATATACTGCAACATATTTAATATTTATAGGACAGCTTGCCATCTAGGGGAGGGGGTGGAGGGAGGGAGGGGGGAAATCGGAAGAGAAGCGAGGGATAATGTTGTAAAAAAAATTACCCTGCCATGGATTCTGTCAATAAAAAGTTATTATAAAATAAAAAAAAAGAAAAAATGCCATCTGCATTCAGAAAAAATAACTATGAAAATTGAGTGTAAATCAATGCATGCTATGTTTACTTCTTCTTTCTGTTTTTTTCCCCCTCTCCCATGGTTTTTCCCTTTTGTTCTGATTTTTCTCTACCAACATGATTCATAAAGTAATGTGTATTAAATTTAAAAATAAATGAAATTTTAAAAAAGAAAGACTCAAACAAAATTAAAAGGATGAAAAAATAGAAGAAACTGTAAAATGCCTCATTGTAAAAAAACTGACCTAGAAAATATATTCAGGAGAGATATTATTTGACTTCCTGAAAGCCATCATCAAAAAGAGCCTTGGTAGCATATTCCAAGAAATCAAATAAAATTGTTCTCATATCCTAGAAGCAGATGAGCAAATAGTCACAGAAAGAATCCACTGATCACCTTCTAAAAGAGATCCTACAATGAAAACTCCAAGAAATATTATAGCCAAATTGCAGAATTATAACATCAAGGAGAAAATACTGTAAGCTGTCAGAAAGAAACAATCCAAGTATTGAGGAGCTATTGTCAGGGTTACCCAACATTTAGAAGCTTCTACAATAAAGGACTGGAGGGCATAGAATATGATATTCTGGAGGACAAAAGAGCTTGGATTACAACCAAGAATCAACTACCTAACAAAATAAACAAAATCTTTCAAGGAAGAGATAGATTTTTCAATGAAATAGAGGATTTTCATGCATTTCTGATGAAAAAAACAGAACTAAACAGAAAATGAGATTTTCAAAAATAAATTTTAAGAGAAACATGAAAAAGTAAAAACAGGAGAAGAAAGAAGGAAAGAAAGGAGGAGAAGGAGCATTATTTGAAGGTTAATCTCATCAGTTTTGACTTGAAGAGGGAATAATATCTTGCCTACAGAGAAGTAGGAGAGAAAGAGGAAGGAAAAGGAAATGGCTGGATAAAAAGGAAGCAGAATCAGTAGGGGAAAGCCATAAGAGAAGGGTGGAGGGGTGATAGAAAGAAAGAGATTGAGAGAGATAGGAGTCATAAGCAAAACATTGTTGAAGGGGGACTGGGTGAAAGAGAGGGGGAAAAGTATAAACATGGAAGAAAATAGGATGCAGGGAAATACACAGCTGGTAATCATATGAATGTTAATGAGATGAACTCTCTCAAAAAATAAAAGTAGATAGCAGAGGGAATTAAAAACCAGAATCCTATAATATGTTGTTTTCAAGAAAAACATTTGAAGCAGAGAGGTACAAAGAGAATAAAGGTAAAAGAATATATTATGCTCCAGTTTAAAAAAAAAAAAAGCAGGGGTAGCAATTCTGATCTCAGACAAACCAAAAGCAAAAAGGAGATCTAATTAAAAGAGATAAGAAAGGAAACTACATCTTGCTGAAACTAACCATAGACAATGAAATAATATCGATACTAAACATATATGCACCAAGTGGAAAAAACTGACCTGGAAAATAGATCTAGAAGAGACAATTTAAGGATTATTGGACTTCCTGAAAGCCATGATGAAAAAAAGAGGCTAGACATTATCTTTCAGGAAATCCCCAAGGAAAACTCTCCTAATGTCCTAAAACCACAAGTTAAAACAGCCATTTAAAGAATTCACCCATCACTCTTGAAAGAGACCCCAAAATGAAAACTCCAAGGAATATCATAGCTAAATTTCAGAATTATTGGAACAAGGGAAAAGTATTGCAAACAGTCAGAAAGAAACAATTCCAATATCGAGGAACCACAATCAGGATTATTTAGGACCTAGCAGGGCCTGGAATCTGATATTCCAAAAGGCAAAGGGACTTGGATTGCAGCCAAGAATCAACTATCCAGCTAAACTGAGCATTATCTTTCAAAGAAGAAGATGGACATTCAATGATACAAGGGAATTTCATTTATTTCTGATGACAAGACCAGAGCTAAACAAAAAATTTAACCTCCAAATATAGAACTCAAGAGAAGCATAAAAAGGTAAAAAGAAAAGAACTCTTGAGAACTATATATCTGTTATGGGTATACTTAGAGAATGAAGGTATAATTTGATTTTATTGTGATTATATATTTTTTTAAAAATTAGAGGTAGAAAGGGGATTCTACTGGAAAAAGAGGGAAAATGAGGGAAAATACATCCCATGAAGAGGCAAAGAAGATCTATTACAATTGAAGGAAAAAAAGGAAGGGGGATGAACATTGTGTGAATCTTACTCTCATCAAATTTGCCTCAAAGAGAGAATATTAGCTGTATGTGGCTCCACAGAGAAACTTCTCTCACCCTATAGGGAAACGGGAAGAAAAAGAAAGGCTAATAGAAGAAAAAACAGAAGTAGTAGGGGAAAAATATAAGAAAGCAGGAGGGACAATAAAAGTAGAGAGCTGTTTGAGGGAGGTAGTAGTCAGAAGCAAAATACTGGGGAAGAGGCAAAGGAGAAAAGTGTAATGTTCAGGCTGGCTTTCTGGAAGTCCTCTGGAAGGGCCTTGGTCTCAGCAGGATAGACACCTCAAGGACAAGAATAGAGTTCAAAGTCTTTATTGTGTCTTACACAGTCTGTCAAAGTCTGACCCAGTCTCCTCCAGCAGTCTGCCTTCAAGTTCCCAGTTTTTACATAACCTATTTTAATTACATCATTACAGCATACAGAATATGTGTGAACTAGAGAACTATTACATCACCATACTATGTACTAAGCATATGATAACCATTTTCTCATCAATTCCTCTGAGTTAACACCTTGTTTCAAGTACACTTCTTTCAAGTATACTTTTCCAGAGTATACTTTACAGAAAAGGAATAACTTGGGGTAAATAAGATCAAAATACAGAATTAGTCATTTTAACCAAGAATGTGTATGGGATGAATTTTCCCATAAAACAGAAGCAGAGAGCAGACTGGATTAAAAGCCAGAAACTTGCAATACGTTGTTTATAAGAAACACATTTAAAGCAGAGTGATAAAGAGTAAAGGCAAAAGGCTGGAGCAGAATCTATTATGCTTCAGGTGTAGTTAAAAAAAAAAAAAAGCAGGGATAGTGATCCTCATCTCAGATCAAGCAAAAACAGATCTAATTCCTTTTAGCACACAGATATGGTGCTGATACTTAAACCAGATGGTGTTAAAACAGAGAAAGAAAATTATAGACTGATATCCTTAATGAACATTGATGCAAAAATCTTAAATAAAATATTAGCAAAGGGATTACAGAAAATCATCCCCAGGATAATACACCATGACCAAGTAGGATTTATACCAGGAATGCAGGGCTGGTTCAATATTAGGAAAATTATTAGAACAATTGATTATGTCAATAATCAAACTAACAAGAACCATATGATAATCTCAATGATGCAGAAAAGGCATTTGAAAAAATCCAACACCCATTACTATGAAAAACACTAGAGAGTATAGGAATAAATGGAGTTTTCCTCAAAGTGATCAGTAACATTTATTTAAAACCATCAGCAAGCTATTTTAAAAAGTGCATATTCTATGATCCAGCAATGATCTGGGTCTGTATCCCAAAGATAGAAAACTGACCCACATGTACAAAAATGTAGTAAAATATGTCCAAATGAGCTCTGTACCATCATATGACTTTTTCAAACATGGATGCCCTTCCTCTCCAGAGGAGTTGAGTGAATTATTTGGCCCTTCTCCTCTATGGGTGCTATGCAATGAAAAAAGAGGGGCTAACTACCTACGTCTTCCTGCTAAAAGCAAGGTCACAACTCTACTCAATAGTGATATAAAATATCCCACACTTCTTCATTCCCTTCTCTGGTCTCACCCTTTTCATCTTGACCCCCAAAACTCAGTCCCTTAAGTAATAAAAGAACTGATTTTTCCCAGGACCCTGACAGGTAAAATAGTGGAGACATCAAGAGCTGATATCAGACATGGAAATAATCATGGTTATATCAGAAGACCAACATGGTGAATCATATAAGCATACAACAGTGAATGCTGAAAACTATGTTTGCATGTATTTTGAAAAATAAAAAGATAACCGTATTTAAAAAAAAAATTTAGTTGGCAGTATTTACTGCCTTACTGGAGTTTGGCAAACAAAGGGTAGAGAACCACTTGAGAGAGATATCGTGGTGGCAGCTTCTTTTCCAGGCACTAATTGCACAGGGCAGCCCCACCTCAAACATTCTATGCTTCTGCAAAATAGCTAAACATCTCTCTGCCAGTTTTTACACCTGAAGAATTTTTTGCCATATTAGAAATTTGTAGGTCAAATATAAATTCCTCGACAAGGAATGTGTCAACTCCCAGGGTGAACAGTTATAACACCTGTGAACTCCCGAGACAGGTGATGACACTCTATACAAGTTATGTATTCCCTGGTTCTGACAACATGATCTACTCTTATTCTTGGGTTTTCACCCAGTGCAAATACCTACTTTTTCCCAGTCTATGGGAAAACTGCCTGTATTCACATGTTTAATTGCTGTAAGACCTAGAACATTAAGCAAGAATCCTATATTGAAAGGTGTGAATTCAGTCCCTAGACATTTAGTCCCACCCCCTATAGAGGGGACTGTATATAATCCTCTTGCTTGGTCTCTCTCAGTACAACTACTTTAACCACAGTGGATGCGAATATTTGGAAGTTTTTCAATCCAAGAAGTAGAACCAAACTCCCCAGAAAGGTAAGTCTGAGCCAAAAATTAAAGGAGATGAAGGGAATTCAATTGGCATTCTAGGATTGGGGGTTACAGTAAGAGCTGGATTTTGAATTGTGGAGAGCTGTTATCACCTATTTGCAACTCAGAAAAATCATAGAAGTAGGGGATTCTCATAGAAACCATCAAAGGTTTCCCTAGGTAATTTCAAATTCTCTCCAGGTTCTCAAGAACAAGACATATGAAACTTCCTCAAAAGGTAGTTTTCAAAAAAGATGGCTATTTTGTGTGTTTAACTATATAGAGGATCCAAAATAGACAAATTGAGACATAAAGAAATGAAGCCTCTGTTAAAGTTCCCCAGTCAAAAAATGAAACAAGATGGTAGCATATCTGGCATAGAGAGTCCAAGGGAAGATGAATGCTTAGAGAGAGAGAGTCATTTGACCTAAGTGAATTGAGATTTACAAGGGATGCAGGAGGCATTTCTACCAGATAAAAGCAGTTTGAATATTTCTTTCCATTATTAACACTGTAGAGCCTGTTAGGAGGTCAAGTTCTCCAAATGTGGAGCACAGCAGAGGATAGAAACAGGATTCAGAGCCAGATCTATCCAGGACTTGGCTATTAGATCTAGACCATATTTTGCTTGGATGGACTTTAGGGAAGAAATTCATGGAACTATGATTTATAATTCAATGAACAGGACTTACAAAGTTGAGTATTAGACCTATTTTTCTGCTACTATTTTTCAAGTCTTCTAGGTTAAGGAGGGAGGCAGAATCTGAGGAATGAAATGATATTTGGTTTGAGATGCTTTCAGAACAATGAACCACACCTAACTTTTTTTCCATGTAAAAAATCTTGGACAGGTCTTACTAGGACTCGTGATTCCCAAGACTAGAGAGCCACTCAAATCTCCTTAAAGAGCAAGAAGAGTAATGCAGGACAGATATCAGGAGGACCAGGTTATGAAACCTGCCCTGAAGATTTCAGAGGCTTTTGTGAAATCAAAAAATTGTAAGCATTGGTTTTTTTGATGTCATTTACATCTGTCTTTGTTTGCAATATTTCTTCTCTGCCTAACCTTGTTGAATTTCTGCTCAGTCTTCTTTGCATCGGCTTCCCTTGCAGACTGTGGCATACCAGAACAACAAAAGATGGAACTCATAAGAGACTGCACATCCACACCTGAGGAGGATGAGAATGAATATAGTACAAATGGAAAGTGGGAATGGGATGAAGAAAGAGTCTTAAAGAAACATCGTGTCAGCAAACCCCTCCTAGACTCTCTTTGGGCTCAATTTAAGTTGAACAAATATGTCAGGCGGAGGGATATCAAGATGCTCTCCTTTGAGTTCGACTTAACCGATGTACAGGTGAGAAAAAGCTCAGTCATTACTTCCCACATAACAAATTGGTTCTAGTGTAAGAAGAAGTGTCAACACCACCTTTCTTGGAAGGAGAATAAATCAGTTGCTATGTGGCTCTGGCTTCCCAGGCCAAAATAACCTTCTCTAGACATCACTTCCCCTTTTAGATTGTAAGCTCTTTTGAGAAAACAGACTGATCCTTTTGTGAGAAGTGTGGGCAAAGAAGTTAGGAAAAATGGAGCCATGTACTATTATGAGCAAAACATGATTTTCAGTGGTTCAGTGATCCAAAGTAATTCCAACAGACTTTAGACAGAAAATGCCATCTGAATCCAGAAAAAAGAACAATGGAGATTGTATGTCAATCAACATTTGCTATGTTCACTTCTCTTTTCTGTTTTTTTCCTTTTGGTCTGATTTTTATCTCCCGACATGATTCATAAAGCAATGTGTATTAAAGTAAAAAAAAAAAAACTATTTCTTAAAGAGCAAAGAATGGAAGTATAGAGCCATGGAGAGTAGATAGTATAAGTCACCACTAGTGGGAATGTCTTTTGTGAAATCTTGGGAGAAACTTCTGTTGCTTAAGCTCATTCTAGGCAGAAAGACCACTAAAAATCCCCCAACCCTTTTCCTTCCCCTTTTGATTTAAAACGTTATCCTTCCCCCTGGCACTGGGGACTGTGGACTTTGGTTCAGAATGCTTGCTTTGGTTTTTCAGCCTCCGGATATATAAATGTATAAAATGATGGAATGGCAGAAATCCAAAGATTTGTGTTGCACTTTTGTTAATGTTTGTCGATTCAAAGGATGGTAAAGGGGGAGGAGGTGGTGCATAGACATGCCTTTCCAAAAAACTAAAGACATCTTGTGGAACTAAGCTTGGCTGGGCCCATGGAAGTCATTTCTGAGAGTTTTTATGGCAAGTGGGAAAGGGGTTGGTATTAGACTGTTTTAAGTTTGGCAAACAATCTAGAACCTTGATATTTAAACATAAAATTTAAAGCTGAAATTAAATTGAAATAATTCAATGACTTGAATGATGGCAGTTTCTGAAAGCTGAAAACTGTTTCTTCTGTTAATGATGATAATAGTGGAAGAATTCATGTATTAATTTAATTTCCATTTTTCATTTCTTTCCTATAGATTAAACGGTGGTTCAGTAAAAACAGAAAGAAATTTTATGAAGAAATGTTTGAATGCAAAGATGGCCAGAAAAATGAACTGTCAAATTTGTAAATATTGAGATATATATATACATACATATATATGCTTGTACAAATCATAAGCTATGCAGAAAAAAGAGCAAAAGCAATGAAGAATAAAGTTGACTCGAAAAGACAAAGAGTACATTCTGATCTACTTTCTTTTTTTCTGAATGTTCCTGGGGACTATTTGTGTCCTCTCTGTGGCAAAGCATTTCGAGCTCATATTGGTGTGATCAGCCACAGTCAGACACACTAACTTGATTCTAACATAAAGATGTCCCTCGAGAATGAAAGACAACCATCCATTTTCACTGAGACTCCAGAGTGGGAGATATCATGCCATCTTTTTGATTTGACAATACATCATGCAAGCCTAGAATAGTCATACTGGAGAAACCCTAAAGACACCTGTATGGTTGAGTTCATCAATTTCATACCAAGTGTGCTACGTACATCTTGGAGCCCAACCTGAGGCTATTCTCTTCACCCCTAAGCCAGAGGTAAGACCCCATGTTTAAATCATTTTGCAAATGATCTTGCTTTTTTCAATTCCTCTGGTGTCTGCAAACATCTGACTTCTCTGTCCCAGAAATGAAAGCAGGCACTCTAATCTCCTGCAAGTGCCCATACTCAACAGGGTCCCTGCCCCTTGCCACTGCACTCACCAGGGGTGTGCAGGCTTCTTCTCCCTGCAGCCACAGCCTGGGATGCATCTGCTCAGCATGGCTGTCATTGGCATCCCTCAGAAAAGGAAGGTCCTTCAGTTTACTCCTCCTGAACCATCAGATCCCCACACTGACTGTAAAATGAAAGTTTCTAAGGCTGAGGCTGCTTCTCAACCCAACTGCCCCCAGGATTTGGTATTGGCTGATTCTGCAGTCTGCTTGCAGGTGTTTGCACTTCACTCAGGGGCAAACCTTCAACTGTGGAAGTTGGGTCTTTCCTGGAGTCTTCTCAAATCGTTTGAGGAGGACAACTGATTTATTCCATGTTTAACTTCTGCTGCTCTGAGGCAATGTTCTGTCCTTTTTATGGTGAAAATTTGGAGGACTGGAAGTTTTCTGACCTCTTCTTTCTTGCCTTTTTCCCTGAATCCTCTCCTGGTATTAATATTATGAGGAGATTCTCAAAATATGTTGATTCTTTCAAATACCTTCATTTTCCCATTACCTACTCCTCTATTCCACCAGAACTGAGATACATGGTCATCATATCTTGGTTTCCCCACTACATATCCTGCTTCCATATTCATGAACTCCTAAAGAAATGAAAAAGGTTTTTCAAACTTTTTCCTCAAATGAGATCATTCAAGGAAAACTCCCCCTTTTTTCCTTCTCCTTACCTCACATCACATTCAAAGATCTCCCTCCCATCTTTTTGCCTCAACTCAAACTCTCATCAGTAAATTGCTGCCCTCTTCTGGCCAAGCAGATTCTCAATATGTGGATTCTCAATACCATGCCCTCCCTTTTTCAGAAGAATCCTCATCTATCATCCTCACTCTAATTTTCCATCTCTCCAGTGCAGGCTCTATCCCTGCCTCCTATAAAAACACTCATCTCCCACATCCTAAACACAAACAAAAAACCTCTACATGAGACCTTATCATCCACCCTATTTATAATCTTAAATCTCACTGCCTCTTCTTAGCTGAACTTATAAAAGGCATCTAATCAGTGCTCCCAACTCTTTTCCTCTCAATTGATTTGAAAACCCTCTGCCATGTGACTTTTGATCTCAACGTTATCTGGCTGGCCTCTTAATAGTTACAAATGATCTCTTTTTCAAATAATATTTTAGGTTATTTCACAATGACATGGGAACATTATTTTTGACATTTGCTTTTTTTTTTAAATGTTGAGTTCCAAACTCTCTCACTGATGATGAGAACCATTCACTGAATAATTGGAATTGGTTTGCATCATCTCATTGTTGAAGACAGCCACGTCCATGAGAATTGATCATTGTATAGTCTGGTTGCTGCAGCGTATAAGGCTTTTTCTAAGATGCAAGAGATCCTTCTTCAAAATTTAGCACTGGATTCAGACCAATTCTAATAAACTTGTGATGGAGAGATGGGGATAGAAAGTGGATCACAACATTAATATTTTAACTTTTTTGTTGTTTGCTTGCTTTTTGTTTTTTCTGATTTTTCTTGTATAGCATGATCATTGTGGAAATATGTACAGAAGAATGGCACATTTTTATCTTATTGGATTACTTGTCTAGGGGAGAGAGAGATGGGGACGGAGGGAGAACAATTTTGAACATAAGGTTTTGCAAGGGTGAATGTTGAAAACTTTGCATATATTTTGAAAATAAAAAGCTATTTAAAATTAGCACCTGCCTTTAACTTACTTCCAAGTGTTGCCCTAGGATTTTAAAGCTTGTTCAAAGATGCTTTCTTCTCTGTACCAGAAGAGGTACACTTGCTAGTTTCTTTGCTTTTGAATGGTATTCCCCCAATGGTCCCCTGCCGGTTCAATATACCTGGACCACCCTTTTCCAGGGTTTTAGAGATAGTCCAGTTTTTTTGACCAAGCGCTATCCAGTGACCTCCCCTCTAGACAGATAACTCTCATACAATATGTTAAGAGCTTCGAGGTGTGTACCTCTTGTAGGAGAAACAGGCCTAATGGCATCAGCAGGGACCCTAAATCACCTTGCCAGATATGGTTCTCCTTCCAAAATTCAGGGCTCATCCCAGTCTGTAACTTACCTCAGCCATATCCTCACACTTGGGCCCACATCCCTTGCCCCATCCAGAACCACAGCTCTCCTCTCCAATTTGGTTAAATCCCTTTTGATGGCACTTTTCCCCTAAAACCTTGAAACACGACTGCCTCCCTTGGGCAGCCTGTGCTAAGGCTAACTTTGCCCCCTCTCTTCTTCCAACCTATCTAAAGGCACGGCTCTTTGTCAGGGAGGATCGCTAGTTAGACCCCAGAAAAGGTCCAGAAGGCCAAACGAACCCTAACCAAAATGAGGCAAGAACATAAACAAGACTGGGCCAAACTCCTGTCCTCTGCATGGGGTAGTCCCTGAAGAGATGTTAAACTTAGCTCTTTTGCACCTTTATGGGAGACTCTTCCTAAGGTTGGACATCCTCCATGACACTGGCATTGCTCCACTGGCTGATGTTAATTCAATCTCACCTGGGTGGAGTCAGGCGGCACTAATCACCTTTACCAACCAAGTGACTCCTACATGAAACAGACCGGCAAAAGCACCCCCACTTATTCCCAAACGGAAAGATCCTTTTTAAAGCTTTTTTCCCCTCCCCAGCAATTAAGAGGGGCAGCCTACTTGGACACACGAGACCCGTTAAACGTCCCTGTTTCCTCAGAAGTCCCTGACCTGGATACCCTCAGCCATCCTACTCCAGTGACCCCCTGGAAGACCCGTGCATCCTTCCAAAGAGGCATCATGACTCCTGATCACCCCAGATCAGGAACCGCTGCTTCTTGCCAGCCTTCTGCCATTTCTCACCGCTTTCTTCCTCCTCTCGTATCCATTTATTTTAGACCCCCTCCTCCCCCCGGAAGACGAGGCTTATTTCCTTTTTGGTCCCAATTGCTCTTGTTGCTCCTGCTAGTTCTCTGCTTCGGTCCTCCGCTCCCTAATGGTTTCCTTTATTGCTACATGACTTGCTCAGCTCGTCCTCTCCCTCCCGCCCCTCACCCCCTACCCCCCAGCCAGCGTCGCTCCCAGAAGCAGCAGCTGGCCAAGTGTCAACACCTCCCAGGAGATAGAACCTTTTCCCGATACCAGCTCTCCTCTTCGCTTTTCCCTAAGGAAGCCGCTTCCTTTGCGAAAGGTTCTTACCCACGACCCCGCTGCTCGTGTCTGACTCACGGCACAGTGCTGGCTGTCTTGGGGAGGGACGGAGAAGCGGAACTCAAACTCTTTTAAAAATGATGGAAACTATTTTTACATGTTATTGGAGAAAGATAAAATACTGGGGAGAAAGGAATAATGAATGGAAACAATTCAGGGGACACAAAAGAGGGGAGAGGGTTTTCCCGTCTGAGCAATGGGCACAAGGGAGGTGGGGAAAGAAACGACTGAATCATGGCCAGATTCTGCCGGCCCAGGTAAGGGGCTGTTATCTGCAAACAGAGGGCCCTCACCTTTCAGAAATGAAGGAGAGGCCGGCGGCTCCCGAGAAACCCCGCCCTCTCCCGAGACCGCTCTGCTCCCTCCTCCCAGGAGGCCCCGCCCTGGCTGCTTCTCCTCCTCCGTCCGTAAGACTCCGCCTCTTTTCCCCCTACACTGTCACGTGGGCACCCACACCACATCAGGAGAGAAGTACTGGGCATGCGCCTGATTCAAAGCATTTTCACCTTCCCACTATCCGGACTTCATTTCCCAAGAGGCTGTGTGAGGTCAGGTGACCCAGAACCCACGGCATTGTGGGAGTGATCATTGAATACTCTTAGCGCGCTTGCGTAATTTCTTTCTGCCCCGGAGTTTCAGGGAATGCAAATAAATGTTGGAGAGCCGCGTGTGCGGCGGGGTCCGCGTGCCCGTGCGCGCGCTCCCGGTCCGGAGGTGTGTCTGTGATTTGGGAGCCTGAGATGCTCTGTCCGTGACTCCCCGGGGGTCTGTCTGATCTCCCGTGTGCCCGGGGAGACCCTCCCAAGCCGCCTCAGGACGGGGAACGTCCCCCGTATCTTACAGAGGGGGAAACTGAGGCAGGCCGGCTCCAGGGCCCGAGGTTGAATTGGACCTGAGGTCTCCTGGCCCCGCACTATGTGAGACACCGTCCCTGTGTCCGGGGGGAGAGGGGGGTTCTCTGATTCTCTCGTCCTACTGGGGGCTGCGGGTGGGATGCATGCAGCCCTTGGGGAGAGCCCATCTCTACTGACCTTATTGGTGTCCCCCTGAGGGCCGGGGGGGAGAGGAGGAGGAGGGGGTCAGCTGGGGAGGAGAGACACAGATCTGATGGGGAGACCTCTCCCCAGAGCTCCGGGGCGGTGGCTGAGGAAGAGGAGCACAATCGGGGGCTATGAGGGGCAGGACGTGTGTCCATTCGGAGGGCCCCCAGGAGGACGACCTGGGCCCGGTGACCGTGGAGAGTGGGGCAGAGGCCCGAGGTGAGCATGGCAGGCCTGCAGTGGGGGCCAGGGAGGGAAGGGTCTAGGCTGCAGGGACCCCGGGCTGGGAGGGGATGGAGTGTTTCCTCCTCAGCCTCTTCTCCCCCAGGCTCCGCCCTCCCCCAAGCCGGAAGCAGAGGTCAGCATGAAGAGGGACCGACCCCTGGGCTCCTGGTGGCCTCCAGCTCCCTGGTGAGTGACATCCCCTGTGGGATGTGGGTCCCCCTGGGATCCTGGGGCCCCTGTCCCGACTCCACACCTGCCTGCAGCTGGGAGGGTGCTCTGGATCAGCCTTGCTCTGTCTCTGACGGGGAAACCGAGGCACAGAGTGGTGACATGTTTGACCATTATTAGGAGCCAATACTCTCCTGGACTTCTATGCATTTTCACTGCTCCTGGCATCTCACAACCCACAGACTCTCAATCTCCCCCAGATGGAAGCCCTCCTTGCCACTAGTGATGGCAGGCAGGCCAACGAAACTTACCCTCAGCTGTGTTGGCCATGAGGCGTCTCCTCATGCCCTCTCTGGCTGGCAGCGTATGAAGCTTTGTTTTCCTTGGGACGTAGGGACAAGGGGAAGGGCAAAGGAAGGAAACAAGCATTTATTAAATGCTTCCAAGCTTCTAAGCACTTTACAGATGTCCTCTTAAGGAAGGGGTACTTTTTTAAGGCAATTGGGGTCACACAACTATTAAGTATTCATTGTCAGAAGCCATATTTGAACTCAGGTCCTCCTGAGCTCAGGGCCCGTGCTCTATCCACTTTGCCATCTAGCTGCCCTAGGAAGGGGGTGTTATTTTTCCCCTTTCAGGATTGAGGAAACTGAGTCAGAAGTGAAGTGGCTTGCCCAGTCTGAGGCTGCTCCCAGACTGCAGTCCTGAGCTCTGTGGCTTTACCTAGCTGGAGGGAAGGGGGGAGAAGAGAGAAAATAGATTCCTCTTCACAGCAAAACTTAACGTGAAGGCTTCATTTAGGACTACTTTTCTTTGGATTCCACTATTTGCCTCCATCCACACTCGGCTTTCTCTAACACCATTCTGTCCATCATTGCGTAGAGGCCCCTTTACAGCTCACAGCTTGTTCCGCCATGCCCTGTCAAGGGAACGCCCCAGTTCTAGAAGTCATTTGGTCTATGTGGAGCGTCCCAAAAGTCTGAGGGCTTTGGACCTGCCCTCTTTCAGTCACTTAGCTCCACAGTCGGCTCTTTAACTTAGACTAGGTTTTTAATCAACTGAGTTTGTGAGTTTCAGCTGGAATCATTACGCCTCGATATTCCTTACTCTCTGTCTGAAAGGAAGCATTTCCTTTCAGTTTAAATTAAAAAAAAAAAACTAAAACTAACATTCTGAGAAAAGTCTGAAGGATTCCCCAGACTGCCAAAGGAAATATGACAAACAGGGAGAAGGAAGGAGACCCCAAGGGAACAGAGTCCGATTTCCCAGAGCATGGGAGGGACAGGCGTGTGGGTGAGCCGGTATGTTTGGTGTTCCAGGTATCACTGACCTTCGGGGACGTGGCTGTGTTCTTTAGCCAGGAGGAGTGGAGAAAGTTGAACCCAGCTCAGAAGATCTTGTACCGGGAGGTGATGCTGGAGAACTATGAGCACCTGGTCTGTGTGGGTAAGGGGCCCAGCTCCCTACATGCCTGTGGCCTCTCTCAGCACAAGCTGTGGCCCATCCATGTGAGGGCCTGGCCCCAGGCCTGACCTTGCCATCCATGAGATTGGGCTCCTGTAGCCAGGTGGGCTCTGCCCCAGAAATAGGCGTCTTCTGTGGGCAGCCCCGAGTCCCCATGATCAGTGAGCTCCCACAGTGTGTGGCCCCAGCCTGGTTCCTCCAGGACAGAATGCCCAGCAGAGGCCCTGGCACAGTGTCAGTCTTTCCCTGAAGGGGGGGCAGCTGGCATGGACTCCAGAGAGGGCTCTCATTTCTCTCCCCTCAAACAGGACTTCCCATCTCCAAGCCAGAGTTGATCTCGAAGCTGGAAGGTGGGGGAGGCCCATGGACACTGTTGGAGGGAGAGTCCGGAAGCCCCCGTCCAGGTGAGAGATGTCCCCACACAGGCTGGGATGAGGGGCTTCTTCAGGCTGGTCCCTTCTCCCAGTCTATCTGGGCCTAAGAGGGCTCTGCCTGTCTCATCTTAGGAAATCCTCACATTTGCCCTGCCCCTCCCAGAGTTTCATCTCCATTTTACAGATGAAGAAGTGGAGGCCCCTGGAGGAGGCCAAGGGGCTTGGCCACTCACCAAGAGCTAAGTGACCCTCCTCCCTCCAAGGCCTTGCCCTTTGGCCCCACCCCCTGGGCTGTTCTGAGGGCCCAAGTACCGGCCCATGTCCTTGAGGACACAGGTGCCAGGTGGCACTGGACACAAGCAGGCCTCCGAGGCCCTTGGTCTGGGCTCTCTGCCTCCGTCACTCCCCATCCCAAGAGAGCACAAGGGGCTTTGAGCCATGTCAGTCCATCTGTGAATGCTTCTTGAGCACCGCTGTGTGCCGGGCTTTGAAGAGTCGGGATGCAAGGAAGGGCCAAAGACAGTCCTGCTTTCCTGGAGCTTCCAGTCCAGGGGGGAGGCAACAGGCAGATAGGTGTACGATGAGTGCCTCCCAGCCGGGGAATGATCGGCAGAGGGAGGCACCTTGCAGGCCTTTTGTAGGAGGCAGAATTTCATCTGGCACCCTGAGGAAGCCGGGCAGTGGGAGGGGGAGAGAGCATGCAGACATGGGCACCAGGCAGGGAAATGCCTTTTGCGTGTCCTGCATCTGTCCCTGGGTCTTGCGTGTGGCAGGTGATCAGGAAGTGTTAGAGGAACCGCACGTGCCTCGTACCCAACTTGTGGCCTTCCCACGCTCTCCTTGTTCTGCCTCCGATGGGCTCTTCTCTGATGATTAGTGCTTTAGAGTGGTTTGTTATATCACTGGGGAAATCTTGGCTTCCTTCCTTTGAAAACTCCACTTTTGTTCTCAAGTTTCCCTTCCAGCGCTGATCCTCCCTTGCTTCCTCTATGTTACTGGCTCCAACCCCTAAATTCACTTGCACTCCTCGACATCTCAGCAGAAAACCAGTGTATCAGAAATCTCAAAATCTAGTTGAAAAATCTAAGGCTCTGGTGTTTAGTGTTTTTCATTTTTCTTACATACATGGAAACACATTCTTGAAAAATAATGAGGACTCAATAGAAAGTATTTACTTTCTTTTCTTTTTTTTCTCTATTCAGAACTTGAGACTAGGCTGGAGACCCAAAAGACAGTTCAGAAGACGGGCATTTCTATGGAAGAATCATTGAATGATGATCATAAAAGTATTGTTCCTTGGGATTTTAAACCTGGAGAAACTTGTAGTTGTGATATCAAGTTTGAGAGACATCAGTGCCACAAAGAGAGAGACTGGAAGCCAGGAACAGCTACTAAGGAAAAAATTCCTAATGAATCAAGAAGCCATGAATATAACAAATTTAGGGGCAATTTCAGTTCACAGTCAGTCTTTGGTTTACACAGGAATGGTTTTTCTGAACAGGAACTTTATAACTGTGATACACGTGAAAATAATTTTAAGCCATCTTCAGGCCTGAGTAGTCATAATGGAATCTCAGGAAAGAGATCTCACAAGGATAATGAATATAATAAAACCTTTAGTGAATGCACAGACCTTATTCAGGATTACAAAATAGCAACTAAAGCAAATCCTTATATTGAATTTGGCAGCGCTTTCCATTACACACAATCGCCTCAACATCACAGAAGCCATTCTGCAGGAAAACTTTATCCCTGCATAGACTGTGAAAGAGCGATAAGCCAGCAGACACACCTGATTGCACATCAGGAAATTTATGATGGAAGGGAACCCTGTACTTGTAGCGATTGTGGGAATTCCTTAAGCAATAGTTCATCCATTATTCTGTGTCACATAATTCATAGTGGTCAGAAATTCTACGAATGCCACAAATGTCGGAAGCTCTTCAGTAATTACATGAGCTTGTTGGTACATCAGAAAATTCATTCTGGAGAAAAATCCTATAAGTGCAGTGAATGTGGAAAAGCTTTTACTCAGAGACAAATCCTTATTGAACATCAGAAAATCCATTCTGGAGAGAAACCATATAAATGTAGTGAATGTGGAAAAGCTTTTACTCTGAAGGGAACTCTTACTGAACATCAAAAAATCCATACTGGAGAGAAACCATTTAAATGTAGTGAATGTGGAAAAGCTTTCACACAACGAGGAAGCCTTATTGAACATCAAAGAATTCATAGTGGGGAAAAGCCATATAAATGCAATATTTGTGAGAAAAATTTTAGTCATCCACGAAGCCTCACACTTCATCTGAAAATTCATTCTGGGGAGAAACCTTATAAATGTAGTGAATGTGGAAAAGCTTTCATCCAGAGGGGATCCCTCACTGAACATCAAAAAACTCATTCTGGGGAAAAACCCTATGTATGTGACGAATGTGGAAAAGCTTTCACCCAAAAGGGATCTCTTACTGAACATCAGAAAATTCATTCTGGGGAGAAACCCTATATTTGTCACGAATGTGGAAAAGCTTTCCCTAGAAAGGGAAAACTTAATGAACATCAGAAAATTCATACTGGGGAGAAACCCCATAAATGTAGCATATGTGGAAAAGCCTTCATCCAAAGACATCGTCTTACCAAACATCAAAGAATTCATTCTGGAGAGAAACCTTTTAAATGTAGGGAATGTGGAAAAGCCTTCACCCAGAGAGGGTATCTTACTGAACATCTGAAAACTCATACTGGAGAAAAACCTTATAAATGTAATGTATGTGAAAAAGCTTTCAGCCAGAAAGGAGACCTTTCTCGACATGAGAAAAGTCATACCGGAGAGAAACCCCATAAATGTGAATGTGGAAAAGCTTTCAGCCGGAGGTTATATCTTACTCAACATCAGAAACTTCACAGTGGGCAGAAATCTTGTAATAATGCTTGTAATAGTTAATATTTTATAGTGCCTTAAGTTTTATAATCTGAATTTCATATGAATTTTCTCATTTAATCCCTGTGAACATATTATGTGTGATAAAGACTTTACCCAGTGTATATCCTATGTGCAATTCTAATTCACCATCAATAAATTAATACCAAAAAGAAATTGTAAAATTTGAAGGTAGACTTCAAATCCCATATGTTAAAAAATGTTACCTTTTTTTCCCCATTTAAAGGGCAGGCACATGGATGGGGTAGAGGCAGAAGTTGCAGGAGTAAGAAGAGAATAGAAATAAATATTCAACAAAATATAAATGAGAGTTTAATATCCATAAGCCTATAGAAGCAAACATAGTGGGAAGATTCATTAACCAATGTCCTTAAAAAAAAAAAATAAAAAGATTTAGAATCATTCTTATGTTGTCTACCTTCCAGCTTGATTCAATCAATGTATATAATGACTACAACAGCATAAATGAAAATCATAACAAAACAACTGAAACCAAATACCTGAAAGCATCATACCCAAGTGTAGTTAGCTGCTGAGACCTCAAGGGAGAGTCAAGCTCCTTGATGATCAAATAACTGCAAGTGCCCAGATCCTTAAACTCCATTGTGAGTCTGGGTATTTCTTCTCAGGTCTTGACTTTTCCTGTCATACTAATTCATATCTTGTTCTCACTCCTGAGCAGCTAAGATGGGCAAAAGCAGTACCCTCTAAGAGATTTCATCTTTTATCAAAAAAGAACTAGATCTTGTTTTGATCTCTTACAGAGCCTATTGATTTCTGTGGAGATTCTATAGTGGCAAGTTCCATATTAGTATTACATGATGGGGTTATAGAATGAGAATGAGACCAACTCAAGATTTCATGATCTATTTAGAAAAACTAGACCTGGACATAGGAAAGTGATGAATAAAGTATAAAACAGTAGGATTGCAGAGTGTAAAAGCATGGTATAATAATTATCTAATGAGAAAATTGGAGTAAGTAGTTTTTGTATGTATCCCTCTCTGACTCGTGATCTTAGGATTTCAGAAAAAGCTGAGCAAGGCTTGGAAAAAGGAATGAGAATGAACTTACATGAGATCATAAGATGTGCAGTTGAGTAAACAGTGGAACATGCACAGTGAAACGACTGATATATCAAAGAGTGCTTGTGGAGAGTTTTGAGATTAAAGACTGTTGTATAGATTTGGGGCATAATGGGGAAAAGGGAGACTTCAAATGTCATGCTGAGGATTTAGAATAATCCTCTAAGCAAAATGCAATAGTCTACAATGGGAAGTTTTTGAACATGCTAGCAACAGGATGCAATCACTTAGAGAAAGGAAGCTTATTATTGTAATGGGGTCACTTAGAAGAGCCTAGGTAGCTTGCTTCTGGAAGACTGAGATGGCAAAAAATCACAATACCTTGGATGGATGAGCTTTAGCAGAGGTTCCAGTATAACATAATCAAGAATGGCCTTTTTGATTGACTGGGAAGCTGAAAGTGGAGATAACTTCAAAAGACAGTAGCGACCAGCAACAGCCATTTTCTGAGCAATGGTTTCTTATTTTGATTTTGGCAGCAGTGTCCATTGAGAGGACAATGCTAAAACTAGGTCTCAGTTCTTCAGGGTAAAGGAACTGGAAGCTGTGACTTTAAAAGCAAAACAAAATGAAGCCTCCCTAAAGTGCAAAATGTGGGGTTTTCAGGTACCTGAGCATCAATGCCTGAAGGAGCCAAATGTGACTTTCAAGAATGACCTTCAGGATCTATGTGAGTAAAATTGTCAGTGCTGGAACAAACCAAAACCAGAATGATCACTCCCAAACTAAAACTATAACCCAAAGCCAATATCAGAAATTCAGAAGGCAATGAGTGTTTCTTGAGTTCACTGATGAGGGATTTCCACTCACCAGGGCTTAGGCTCCTCAAAGGAACAAATAGACAAAGCTTATCTAGGTTTCAATTTAGACAGGAGTGAATTGAGAATGGAGGATCCTACAATAAGAGAGGGCTGTTGCTGAAGAGCTTGTAGGTAAGAGTAGGGAGGATGGTATCCTTTAGTTGGAGAGGCCCTGTTTCTGGGGACCAGTAACAGGAAAGGTTCTTCTCAGGCTAGCTAACTCTAGTAACCCCACCTTACAAATAGCAATGTACTTTTTGTGTCCACAATAAGGAAAGAGACAGGTTGCAAACAAACAGCTCAAAGCTGAATTGATGACTCTGGCACTGATGTCACATCTGAACCACCTGAACTTGGTGGGACCAAGGTTATGTAGAAACACTGCTAAGAAGCCATCCTATGAGTTCACTTAAAAATAGAAAATAGGCAATCCAATATTAGATATTGAGAAACAAATGAAACATGGCAGCATAGCATTCAATGAGTCTTCAAATTGGGATAAGGACAAATTATTTCACAAAAACTGCTTGGAAAACTTTGAAATGGTTTGACAGAAATTAGGTTTCTGATGCCATCTGCCACAAGTAACTCCAAATTTATAACATCACCATTAAAATCGATCGTATCTGAAAGACTTAACAATTCTGGTTTATTAGTGTTTGTCCTTTGTCCATTGAGGACCAATGACAGACAACATTGTTGGTCTTGTCTCAAACATGAATTGGATTTGCATAAAGTCATCAGCCTCACTCTCCCCTACTGAATCATTCATGATACAGGGACTCCTGAGAAGATTCAAGACATAGGGATGACCTTGGCATCTTTAGTGACTGATTAAACTTTAAGTGCGCCGCAGCCCCTGCTCCTTTTGCCTTCCTGGCCATTGGAACAAGTTGTTCTCATCTTCCCATTCTGTCTGGGGAAGCTTTCATGTACTTGGGATGGATATTCTTCCTCCAACTCACCAAATGATTGGAGGACCTTTGGCTACCCTCAACCTTAGGTGGATTGCAGATATGGTTTTATGGAGTATGACCCGCTGTGCATGCTACAGCTTCTTGGAGCCACAGGTGAGAGCTGGGGGACAGTGCCCACCAAAAGTGGAGGAGTAGCCCTCCCACCAGAAATGCCAGTGCTCCCTGCACACTCCATTCACTCACACAAAAGATGACTGCCAATTCACAGCTAGATTACAAGGGGAGTCTCATCCCCAGAGGGACTCTGTTGCCAAATGTTGCAAATGTTGCCAAAAGCAAACAAAAAGGTTACTTCTTTTGCTCTGTGTGTATTGTTTTCTCCTTGACATTATTAAGAGAGGAAAAGGTTCAGAAGACGTGGCAGGAAGGAGAGGAGTGACTGGTTACCCATAATCACACTGTAGTCACTCTGTTTCCATTTAATAGCCCAGACTGAGTCGTTTGTGACTTTGTATCACCAGCATCTCACACCGGTACCTGACATGTAACCAACTGGTGCTTAGGAAATGGACTAATTACCCAGAAGCACAGTTAATTTCCAGGCACTGATCTAAACTGTCATTACCACAGAGGAGAAATGGCCACTTAGAATCAGGGCTAAATTCTTGGATGAGCCTTAGTATAGTTCAAGCCTATCAATGGACCCAAACGGGGCACTTCCAAAGATGGACTGCCCTTCCATGAGCCTAAAAAAGCCCGTGTTTAGGGAGCTTTTCAGGGCTACATTCTCTCATTTGATCTACATAAGGTACCTGGCAATATGCCTTGATCATAAGAGCATTTAAAGTCTGTTCAATATAATTTGGCAATCCTGCGAAGTAGTTAGTACACGTATCCTTGGCCCCAGTTGGTGGAGAAAAAACAGTCTAGTACTAGTAGTGAGATTAGTAGTGAGTAGAGCTGCAGCCCCAACTGGGGCCTTTGGATGCCGGGCCAGGTGCTCTTTTCACTGCAGTGTGATACCTCTGCCTTTCTATTTGGTCGTAGGAAGCTAAAGTCTACCCAGAAGATGTACTGGAAGAACCTCTGTCTCTCCACCTAACTTCTCTATCATCTGTCTATTTACTTATCAGTTAGCCATTTATTTATTCATCTATCAATCATCTCTTTCCATCAGCCATCTATCTTTTCATTTTTCTATCATTCAGCCACCATCCACTTATCTATCTCTAAATCATTTATCTATCATCTATCTATATCTCTATATCCATCGCTCTCTGCATCCATTCTTTATATTTATCATCTCATCCATTCATCCATCCTTCCTCTATAATCAGGGGTCCTCAAACTCCGGCCCGCGGGCCAGATGCGGCAGCTGAGGATGATTATCCCCCTCCCCCAGCGCTAGGAAGTTTCTTTATTTAAAGGCCCCCAAAACAAAGTGTTTGTTTTTACTATAGTCCGGCCCCCAACAGTCTGAGGGACAGTGAGCTGGCCCCCAGTTAAAAAGTTTGAGGCCCCTGCGACGTCTCCACCCATCCTCTATCTCTATCATGATTAATGTGTCCTCTCTCGCCTATGATCTATCATTACTTGTTTATCAGCCTCTCTCTATCCACCCTATTCTGCCATCACGTCGGTTTGTGAGAAATAATGAATATAAAGAACTCAGGGGACACGGAAGGGGTCTGCCCGTCTGAGCAACGGGCATACGGAGGGAAGGGGGGGAAATGACCCATGCACAGACCCTGTGGCTCCAGGAAACGGGCTGCTATCTGCAAACGGAGGGTCCTCACATGCCAGAAGTTAAAGAGAGGCGGGCGTATTTCCTCTCGCTCGGCTCCGCTCACCTCCTCCTCCGAGGTCCTTCAGATCCCGCCTCTTCCCCACACCGTCCCCTGACACTGTCACGTGGGCACCCACAGCGTATTAGGAGAGAAGCGCCGCGCATGCGTTTGAAGCAAACGGTTTTCTTCTCATTATCCGGACTCCATTTCCCAGGAGGCCCTGCGGGACCAACGGGTCTAGGACCTTCGGCATTGTGGGAGTGGTCATTGAGTATTCTCAGCGCGCTTGCGCAATTTCCCCTGGACCCCCGGAGTTTCGGGGAGCGTGGAAGATCGGGAGGCGCGTGCCCGGCGGCGCCGCGTGCCCGTATGCGCGTGCGCGCGCTCCCGGATCTGGAGGTGCGTCTGTGGTTTGGGAACCTGAGGCTGGCTGTGTGTCTGTGTGTCTCCCGTTCTGTCCGTTACTCTCCGGGGTTCTATCTGACCTCCTACTGTGTGCCCGGGGCAACCCTCCCAGCAGGGGGGACGTCACTCCTATTTTACAGGAGGGGAAACTGAGGCAGGCCGGGTCTGAGGTTGAATTGGAAGTCAGGTCTCCTGGATCCGGACTGTGCGAGATGCTCTCTCTGTATCCTGGGGGATTGTCTCTGTGTTCTGGGGGATCTGGGGGTCCTGGGGGTCTCTGTGTCCGTGCCCTGGGGGGGAGGTCTGTATGTCCTGGGGGAGTCTATGCCCTGGGGGGGGGGGGTCTCTGATTCTCTGCCTCTCTTGTCCTGCTGGGGGCCGTGAGAGGGATGGATGCAGCCCTTGGGGAGAGCCCGTCTCTTCTGACCTCGTTGGTGTCCCCCTGTGGGGGGGGGGGTCTCTGATTCTCTGCCTCTCTTGTCCTGCTGGGGACCCTGGGTGAGATGGATGCAGCCCTTGGGGAGAGCCCGTCTCTTCTGACCTCATTGGTGTCCCCCTGGGCGTGGGGGGGGTCTCTGATTCTCTGCCTCTCTTGTCCTGCCGGGGGCCGTGAGAGGGATGGATGCAGCCCTTGGGGAGAGCCCGTCTCTTCTGACCTCGTTGGTGTCCCCCTGGGGGTGGGGGGGGTCTCTGATTCTCTGCCTCTCTTGTCCTGCTGGGGGCCGTGAGAGGGATGGATGCAGCCCTTGGGGAGAGCCCGTCTCTTCTGACCTCATTGGTGTCTGGGGGGAGGGCCCTCAGCTGAGGGGAGGGAGACGTCTGACGGGGAGACCTCTCCCCAGAGCTCCTGGGCAGTGGCTGCGGACAAGGAGCAGAAGCTGAGGCCTTGGGGGGCAGGACGTGTGTCCAGTCAGAGGGCCCCCAGGAGGAGGACCTGGGCCAGTGACTATGGAGAGTGGGACAGAGACCCCAGGTGAGCATGACAGGCCTGCCGGGTGGGGGGCAGGGAGGGAAGGGTCTGGGCAGAGGGACCTGAGGGGACGGGGCTTTTGCTCCTCAGCCTCTTCTTCTCCCCCAGGCTCTGCTGTCCCCCGAGACATGAGCAGAGATCGGCATGAAGAGGGAACCACCCCTGGGCTCCTGGTGGCCCCCAGCTCCCTGGTGAGTGACATTGCCTGTGGGTTTGGGTCCCCTGCCCCAACGCACACATGCCTGCAGCTGGGAGGGTGCTTGGGGATCAGCCTTGTTCTGTCTCTGACAGGGGAACCGAGGCACAGAGTGGTGACGTGTTTGACCATTAATAGGGGTCAACAAGGAACGATTGGTAATAATGGCAGAAATGTGTCATTGCCAGCAAGCTCCAGAAGGGCAGGGACCATGCGGGGTCCCTTAGGGTCCCGCCTACTGCACGGACAGTAGGCACTTCTAGGGGCTTTTCATTAGTATTATTTTTATTATGAGTTTGAGCTTTATTGGCACCCAAGAACATTTCATTATTCAGAGAGAAATCGAGAAGAGAACTGGCTCAGGAATCACAAGCTGGCACGCCATCTTTTTAACGTCACAGTAACCCCATTACTCTTTTGAGCCCTGAGTTTTTTTTTTTTGCCATATTTTGACTCATTCTTGCTTTTTGACTCACACTGCTTTCACTTGGATACCAGAAAGTCGTTTTAGTAGTTACTGTTTTGTAGAATGGTATGAAATCCGGTCTTTCTTAACTCCCTTGGTGTCTGTCATTTTCCATTATTCATTTTCATTATTTCTTTGGAGTTTCTTGATCGTGTCTTCCTTCTTCTAGAAGAATTTTATTATTTCATCCAAGGCAGGGGCTCATACAATGTGCTTCTGTGTGATGGATAAGCTTGTTTGGTGTTCCACCAAATCCGGAAAGGCAGGTAACGGCCTTTGCAGCCGTTACCTCGGCCCAGCCAAATTATTGCCCCATCCAGTCGGGTCTTCTTCATTGCTAAGAAGTGTTTTGTGTTATGTTATTAAGTCTTTGGTGAGTCTCGTCCTACATTGATCCTCACGTATTTTATGGCGCGTGGCCGTAGTACACAGGGGTAGTCATGTCCTGAGGACAAATATGGCGGCCAGTGAGCCGGTTAACAGGGATGTATCACGCCCCTTCCTGTGTGCCAGGCACTGGGTTAAGTGAGTTCTAGGGGACAAAGGGAGGCAAAAACACGGCTGCCGGCCAAGAGCTCACGTGCGCAGTGGGGAGACACAGGCAACAACACGTGCCCTTTGTGCACACCCTTTGTCTATGGGTATCCATTCAAAGGCATTTCTTTCCTCTCCTTGTCCCCCCCGGACAAGAGAACAGCAAGCCTTGCCAGAAGCCGCTCTGTGGGCTTCGTGCCTTTCTGGCCCCTGCAGCCCCAGCGGCGGGGTCAGGCCCACATTTGGGGCAAATCCCTGGAGGCCTGAGGGAAGGACCATCCCAAAGGCTCTAGGAAGGGCCCCTGGGAGAGGGGACGAGAGTCTGCCTGGAAAGAAGTGGTCAGGAGCAAACGAGGGGAAGGTAGAAGTGACAAGATGGTGATGGAGAAAGTGTGTGGGGAAGGGCATTAGGGCAGGGTCTGGGGGAGGCTGGCGGTATCTCTGGCAGGAACAGAGGCATCTGGGGAGGAGAGAATGAGTCTGTTTGGACATCTTGAGCCCGATATAAAGCGGCCATGAGATGGCCGGTGATTGTGGGGCTGACGCGTGGGAGGAGAGCTAGGGCTTCCCATCAGCATCTGCGGAGGGAGCCATCTTTCTGGAGATGATGCGATTCTCAGAGAAGAGTCCCTCCGAGCAGCGGTCCTGCACTGGCCCAGACAACGCCATTTGTCAGACCTAGTGGGGAGGGATTTAGGGGAGGCTGGGAGGACCCGAGCCTGTGCGCGGGCAGTTGGGAAGCAGCCAGAACCACGAGCGACCTTGGGGAGAACCAAGCCGAGGGCTTCTCACAAGGTCACCCTTCCACCTTGGGCAAGCTTCACTGCAAAGAAGCTTTTCCTGACATTGACCTTAGAGTCTCATCTTGGCAACTCGGGCTTGCTCCTTCTGTGGCCTCCAAACGGGACAAACCGGCATTGTTCCAGCAGAGACAATTTTGTATCGGGGCTGCTGAACGTTATCTGTGTGGCTGTGACAGGCTCAGTGTTCCCTGGGATGAAGCCCAGGACATCCGGCCATCCCAATTAGTCTCCTTTCCTAAAGGGATAAGAAAACTTAGTTCTCTGGGGGGAGGGGAGGGGAGGGAAAGACTCGGGTAAGGGAAGGGGCTTCCTGGAGGCCTGGGGGGGGGGGGAGGGGAGGGGTCAGCAATGGTGGACATGAGGAGGCCACCGGAGTCCCCACCCTCTGCCGGGCCATTCCTTCTCCTGTGGTCTTTCTGTGCTTTTCTAAGGAAACCTCCCTCTGGTGAGAGGCCCCTGGGCCTGACCTGCCTCCTGGGGGCAAACCCCAGCACACTTGTGGAGGTCAGCGTTTCTTGGCTTTGATCACACTTGTCATGTGGGGGTCACCTGGGAACCGCATCCATGTCGGGGTTGGGGGAACCCCAGACCCCCCTCTCTGTCCTGCTGCTTCCCCGAGGCTTTTGGGTACGTGGGAGGGGCAGGCCTGTGTGAGCAGGTGTGCTTGGTGTTCCAGGTATCACTGACCTTCGGGGACGTGGCTGTGTTCTTCAGCCCGGAGGAGTGGAGACACCTGGACCCAGCTCAGAAGATCTTGTACCGGGAGGTGATGCTGGAGAACTATGAGCACCTGGTCTGTGTGGGTAAGGGGCCCAGCTCCCTGCATGCCCATGGTCTCTCTCAGCACAAGCTGTGGCCCGTCCACATGAGGGCCTGGCCCCGGGCCTGACCTTGCCATCCATGACACTGGCCCCTGTAGCCAGGTGGGCTCTGCCCCAGAAATGGGGGGCTTCTGTGGGCAACCCCGAGTCCCCATGATCAGTGAGCTCCCACAGTGTGTGTGGCCCCAGCCTGGCTCCCCCAGGACAGAATGCCCAGTAGAGGCCCTGGCACAGTGCCAGTCTCTCCCTGAAGGGGGGCAGCTGGCATGGACTCCAGAGGGGGCTCCCATTTCTCTCCCCTCAAACAGGGCTTCTCATCTCCAAGCCAGAGCTGATCTCGCAACTGGAAGGTGGGGGAGGCCCATGGACGCTGTTGGAGGGAGAGCCCGGAAGCCCCCGTCCAGGTGAGAGATGCCCCCAGACATGGGGTGCTGTTGGCCCTGAGGGATGCGGGGCCCTGTGCGAGCAGCAGAAGCCCCCCACAGTCGCTTCTACAACCTCCCTTCCCTTCTGCACATCTCTGGGCGACATCCATGGTCAGGCCACTTTTAACCTGAACTCTGCGGGGGCTGTGGGGGGCCGCCATCCCTTCCTTGGCCAGACATCCTCCTTCACTAGCTTCCTTATCTGTGCTCCTTTCCAATCGTTTTCCAGATAATTCATAGATACACAGAAGCCTGTTTTTAAAGCAGACCCCAAACATCCCAGTAACCTTTGTTCCCTTTGTTTGCTCTGGACTTTCTTCAGCTCATAATCCCCTGGACTACACAGCATCTCTCCTTCCCTGTTCTGTTCCCTCCGCCTTGCTCGGGCCTGCCTTGCCCATCTGAACTCTCCCCAGAAGGGCCATTGCCCCCAGGCCCAGCTGCCCAGCCCTCATACCTCAGACCCTTCTTGCTCTACAAACAAACTGCCCACCAGCCAGCTTTCTTCCTCTTTGGTTTGCTCCTCATCCTCACCTTGTGGGCATTCTCTCGGGACTCACTCCTCTCATCTCCTTGCCTTGAGGACTTGGGGATTTCCACGTACACCTCAGTGCCCCGATCCCTTCCTGATCAGGCTACCCACCAGAAGGGTCCTGCCCAAGCTCTTCCCTTCCCACCTCAGTGGGGGGTCTCCCTGGTCCAGAATTCTGAAATTGTTCTCTAGGCCCCAGAAAAGCCCATCTGTCATCAGTGAGCATTGATCAAGCTCTGACACAGAGGCAGAGATGGGAACTGGAGGATCCAGGAAGGGTCATCCAGAAGGGTCTTTTCTGGACCTTATGCGTGGAAAGGAGAGGATGGACCCCTGTCTCTGTGACCTCGGAGAGAATTTCCTTGACAGAATGCTGAGGGGATTGCCATTTCCTTCTCCAGCTCATTTTACAGATGAGGAACAGAGGCAAGCAGTGTTAAGTAATTTGCCTGCTGCCATAGTCTAGCTAATAAGTGTCTGAGGCTGGGTTTAAGCTCGTGAATTCCCGACTATGTCTGATGCTCTGCCCACCGCAGGCGTTAGCCCTAGAGGGCTTTAAATGCCAAGATGCTGTTTATATATATTGAGTAGGGCAGACAATGTTTTTGACAGCTGTGGGGGGTACGCTGGCACGGGCAGAAACCGTGGCAGGAGACTGCTTCCGAAGAGCATGGTCGACTGAAAGGTGCCGCAGGAGTTTCCCTTCGCAAGGTCAGGTCTAGGATTGGCTGTGAAGAGTTGAACCTCGGGCCGGTCTTGTGCAGGCTCACGTGGTCCAGCCCCCAGGAGCCAGGACCAGCTCAGCCATCCTCACCGTGACTGCTCACTGGGCTCAGCTGCCCAAGTGGCCAGCTCACTTCCTCTGCTCCAGAATCCCTTGTCCCGAGCCCTCCCAAACGCCAGGCCTCTCGCTCTGTGCTGGAGAAGGCCAGTCCCGCTGAGGAGTCTGCCACAGACCTGCCGTATCCAGCCTTAGCTGTCTGCCAAGCAGTCCTAGTATACTTCCCCGGCAGTCATTCCACAGCTTCTCCTTTCCTTGAGACTCGGATCACTTCTCTCCTCCCTCCGGGCAGCTCTCCGGGGGTCTGGTCAAAGAGCACTCTTTATTGTCAGCCTTTTCTCAGTACATTATTAGGCTGACTCATGGATCTTATCCAGGAAACAACAAGCCTTTATTTATTTTGCTGAAGCAGTTGGGGTTAAGTGACTTGCCCAGGTTCCATAGCTAAGAAGTGTTACGTGTCTGAGGCCAGATTTGAACTCAGGTCCTCCTGACTTCAGGGCTGGTGCTCTATCCGCCGGGCCACCTAGCTGCTCCTCAACGAGTCTTTATTAAATAACTGCTTACAAGGCCCCTGGTGCACAGCATCTGAAGGGCCTTCCCATCCCTTCCACTGGGCTTCAGGGCTGATCGCCCCCAGAGGGAGGCAGAAGCATCTGGCAAGCGCAGCTCCAGCTTGGTACCTCACCATTGTTGCTGAACAAAATGATCTGTGCATCTTTCAAAGCCTCTTGGGTCATTGGAGTGGGAGGAGGGCCTGGAATTGGCATTTTGCTCTTTCAGAGCACACTTATATAGTCAGTCAACAGGAAGTTCCTGTATTCACTCTTTCTTCCTGGTCAGTTGGGCAACTGTGCCCAAGCCCCATGCAGAGTATCGATGGTGAGAGCCTGCCTATTCCTCTTCTTCCTGAGGAGTGCCTTTAGGGCATGTTTGGGAAAAATGGGGAAGCCACTTGGAGATGGTGTCCAGACTTTCCCTCTTTTATCTTCCCCATAATTTGTCCTCCCCATCTGGTCTCCTCTGACCTCTTCTGTGTAGCCTTGGGCACAGCCAACGGCTCTTTGCCTGTTTCTCCTGCCTTCATAGCCCATGGGAGACCATGATGTTCCAAAGACCAAAGTCCTCGATGGGGAAGAGGTTTTGTTATCAAGTTTCACATTCTTTTCTTTCTTTTGCTCTCCTTTCCTTTCATCCTTAAATCCTCACAAATTTGCTTGGTAAAGTTCCTGTTTTAAACCAGTGTTGTCCTAATTCCATTTCTCACACCCTGATAGGGATGCTGAGGCTTTGCTGGATCCAGTGCTTTCTAGGCTTATGGAGTCTCCTCCTTTTGGTAGTTGGTTTATCTTAGAAATATTTATCTAGAAAATGTTGCCAATTTTTTGCTGCCAGAAACTTTTAAAAATAGGTCAGCTTGAAGTTGTTTTAATTGCTTATCATATCTTTTTCTTTTATTCTTCTAATTTTGTATTAATTGTGATTTTTGCTTTAAGAAGTTGGTATTCTAACTGTACATCTGACTTTGGAATGACCCATGTGAGTGGTGGGCTGTTTGCTGTCTGTTAGATATTATTAGTTTTATTTTCCTGATTTGCCATGTTTAGAGGCTACAGGATATTTTTTTTTCCCCTCACATAAAGTAGCCTTGCTGTGTAGATATGAAAATTTTTAGTGGGCCTATGGCCAAAGGCCTCTTGTGTTTCTTTGGAAGTATATTTTCTAACATTTTTTGCTGCCTCCCCTATTACTATCCTTTCATAGAAATAACTAAGTAGTGAAGTCTGTATTTATATTGGATTAATTTGGATTGACTCATTGTTTTCTTCAAAAAATATTCTACCTCCTCATAATTTGCAACTGATATTTACACCAAAATTGGAATTATTTTCCTTGTAATTTTGTCATAAATATCACAATATGAGGTGACCGAATGTCCCAAGAAATCAAAATCAACTGGGGACCATGAACTTAGTTTTTTTTTTTTTTTTTTAATTTCAATATTTATGTTTTATTACATTTTATTTCATTTGTAAACCTATGGATTTTTATCTGCATTTGAAAACACAGTTCTGAGCAGGGTTCCACAGACTTCACCAGACTACCAAAGGAGCCAGGACACAAAAAAAAAAGATTAAGAATCCCTGTTCTAGGAGACCCTGTGAGCCAAGATTCCATTTGTCCACAGCTTCATTTTGTCTTCTGGTTTCATTTATAACAAAGACAGGATTGGTATAATTTAGTTCCTGCAACGTTTGCTTCCTGGCTGGCCACTGAATGAGGATCTCACATTTTGTGCAGAGGAGGAAGGGAGCTACAGAGAACTGAGGGCTCTTTTATCCTTTTATTCCCAAGTGCTGGTGAACAGCTCCTTTGTACCCAACTTGGTTGCTTCTTAGGAAGCAGGTGATGCCAGGGCTATACTGAAAGCCTTTCCATAATGAAGCAGATAGAGCTTGCCTTCTGCTCACTTCACCTGAATAATATTGTAATGCAATTTTATGAACTCTTAGGCTCTGTGTCTATCTTTCTTTATTTTCTGCAAATTGAAGTATATGATATTAGCAAACACATGATTTTGTCTGTATTCAGAGGGCAGCCAAGAGATTAGTTCAGAAATGTAAAAGTAGCCAAAGCACCTTGTGTGAGAAATATATATGAGAGGGACTAACTCAGGAGTTCCATCTCTCCTCAAATTTAATTCCAATATGAGACAAAAACCTCTTTTTCTACTATTTGCAATCAGACTATCCCCTTCTCCACCCTATCCCTGCCATCCCAATCCTTGTCCTAGCATAATGTAAGAGATGCTATATTGTCATCTTTCAGAATAGCTGGAAGACTACAAGATTACTTAAAGTCACAGGTATTCAATATATCTCATGACCTTTGGAAGTCTATGAAACAGTGACTATTTCCAGCTGTTCCTTTTCTTACCACACTGGCAATAAAGTATTTATATAATGTCTTTTTCTTTCAGATCAAAATAGTAGTCTTCAGACCAAGAAGACAATTCTAAAGCAAATCATTTTGGTGGAAAAATCATCCCAGGAAAGATCCTCAAGAGATCATCCCAGGAATTTTAAGTTTAGAGAAGTTGGCAGTTATGGCAAGAGGATTAACAGACATCAGGGCAACCAGAAGAGAGGCTTAAGGCAAGGAAGGAAAGTTTCTAATAAGTCAAGAGAGCGTGAATGTGTATTTAGGAAAACTTTCCATCAAAAATCAGTCCTTCAGATACAAAGGAATGTTCCTTCAGAAAAGAATCTCCATAAATATAATCCACATGGAAATAGCTTTAAATTATATTCAGACTTGAATAGTTATAATGGAATCTCCTCGGGAAGAAAACCTCATATGATTAATGCTTACAACAAGGCCTTCAGTTACCATTCAGACCTTATTCGATATCACAGGGTAATAGCTAGAGAAAAACCCTATGCATCTGATGAATTTGGCAGAGTCTTCCAGCAGAGGCGACACCTTACTCGACGTTACAGAATTCGACCTGGAGATAAACCATATACGTGTGCAGAATGCGGGAAGACCTTTAGTCGAATTCCCTATCTTATGCTACATCAGAGGATTCATACTGGAGAGAAGCCCTATAAATGTAATGTCTGTGAAAAAGCCTTTTGCCAAAGAGGACATCTCACTGAACATCAGAGAATTCATACTGGAGAGAAACCCTATAAATGTAACATATGTAAAAAAGCGTTTACTCAGAGTGGACATCTTACTGAACATCAAAAAATCCATAATGGAGAGAAACCCTACAAATGTAGTGAATGTGGAAAAACCTTTAGCAATAAATCATCCCTTATTCTACATCGCAGATTTCATACTGGAGAAAAACCATATAAATGTTATGAATGTGGGAAAGGCTTCACCAATAGCTCAGTCCTTATTGTGCACCAGAGAATTCACACTGGAACCAAACCCTATAAATGCCACGATTGTGGGAAAGCCTTTCTTCAGTATATAGGCCTTGTAGTCCATCAGAGAATTCATACTGGAGAAAAACCTTATAAATGTCACATATGTGAAAAAGCCTTCAGCCAGAGTGGACATCTCAGTGAACATCATAAAAGTCACAATGGAGAAAAACCCTATGAATGTAATGAGTGTGGGAGAGCCTTCAGCAATACCTCATCCCTTATTCTGCATCACAGAATTCATACTGGAGAAAAACCTTACAAATGTAATGACTGTGGGAAAGCCTTTAGTAACAGCTCAGTTCTTACTGTCCATCAAAGAATTCATACGGGATCAAAACCGTATAAATGTCTTGAATGTGGGAAGGCCTTTCTCCAGTGTATAGGTCTTATTGTACATAGGAGAACTCATACTGGAGAGAAACCTTATAAATGCAATGTATGTAAAAAAGCCTTCAGTCAGAGAGGACACCTTACTCAACATTTGAAAATTCATAATGGAGAGAAGCCCTACAAATGTAGTGAGTGTGGAAAAGCTTTTACCCAGCGGGGACACCTTACTGAACATCGGAGAATTCACAGTGGAGAGAAACCATATACGTGTAATGAATGTGGTAAAGCTTTTAGCAATCACTCACACCTCACTCTCCATCACAGAATTCACACTGGAGAGAAGCCCTATAAATGCAGTGAATGTGGAAAAGCTTTCAGTCAAAGGGGTCACCTCACTGAACACCAAAGAATTCATACTGGGGAGAAGCCTTACAAATGTACAGAATGCAGCAAAGCCTTTAGCAGCCGTTCACGGCTCACACTACATCATAGAATTCATACCACGGAAAAACCACGTAAACGTCGTGAACGTAAAAAAGCCATCCCCCACGATGTGGACCTTCCTCAGTGTCAGAGAATGAAAACTGGGGGGAAGTGTTATAAATGTACTGAATGTAGCAAAGCCTTCCGAAGCAACTCTTCCCTAGCTCTTCATCAGAGGATTCACAGTGGAGAAAAGCCCTATGAATGTAGTGAATGTGGAAAAGCATTTACCCGGAGAATATACCTTACTAAACACCAGAGACTTCATAATGGGATGAAAACTTATAAATGTAGTACATGTGGTGAGAATAGTACTCAGTGTACATGTCTTCCTCAACATCAGACAATTCATTCTAGAGAGACACCTTCCACGTCTGGTGATTATTCAGAAACCTTCAATAATAATTCATCTCTTACTCCACATTCCAAAAATCATAGTAGAAAAAAATCCTTTGAATGCTATGAATGTGGAAAGCCTTTCAGCAGTCGTGCAGGCCTTATTGTACATTTGAGAGTTCATACAGGAGAGAAACCATACAAATGTAACACATGTGAAAAAGCCTTCAGTCAGAGAGGACATCTAACTGAACATCAAAAGATTCATAATGGAGAAAAGCCCTATAAATGCAGTGAATGTGGAAAAGCCTTTAGCCGGAGAATGTACCTTACTCAGCATCAAAGAATTCACACCGGAGTTAAACCTTATAAATGCAACATATGTGGTAAGGCCTTCACCCAATCTTCAGGCCTTACACAGCATCAAATAATTCATTCTAGAGAGAAACTCTACAAATGTAGTGAATGTGGAAAAGCCTTCGGTAACAGCTCTTCACTTAACTTACATCAGCAAATACATGTGGAAGAGAAACCTTATAAATGTAATGAATGTGGAAAAATTTTTAGTAATCAGTCATCTTTTAATCTACATCAGAGAACTCATACTGAAGAGAAACCCTATATATGTAGTGAATGTGGAAAAATCTTTAGCAGCAATTCATCCCTTGATCTGCATCAGAGAATTCATTCCACAGACAAACCCTATAAATGTAATGAATGTGGAAAAGCCTTTAGTCAGCAGGGAGGTCTTGCTCAGCATCAGAAAATTCATAATGGGGAGAAACCGTATAAGTGTAATGAATGTGGGAAAGCTTTCATTTATAGTATGCAACTCACTCGACATATGAGAACTCATACTGGGGAGAAGCCCTATAAATGTAGTGAATGTTCTAAAGCCTTCAGTGAAAGCTCATCCCTTATTGTCCATCAGAGAATTCATTCTGGAGAAAAGCCATATAAATGTAACGGATGTGGGAAAGTCTTCAGTGCACAGGGGAGCCTTACAAACCATCAGAGAATCCATACTGGAGAGAAACCTTATAATTGCAGCGAATGTGGGAAATCTTTCAGCTCCAGCTCATCCCTTGCGAGACATAAAAGAACACATACTGGGGAAAAGCCCCATAGATGTCTTGAATGTGGGAAAGCCTTTACTCACAGGTCATCCTTTACTGTACATCAGAGAATTCATACTGGGGAAAAACCCTACAAATGTAGTGAGTGTGGAAAAGCTTTCAATGAGGGAAGAGGACTTCTTCAACATCAGAGAATTCATACTGAAAAAAAATTCTAGTTCGGTGATTTTGGGACAAACTTCCCCCAATTGGAAAACTATTTGGCATCAGAAAATTCATGCTTGGCAGAAAAATATTACAAATAATATGCATGTGAAAAGACCTTGTGGATTAGTGCAGGTATCAGAGATTTCATAAAAGAGATGAACTCTTGTTATAAATACCAGGAAGTTTAAGATTTGTTAACTTATGTATCTGAGAATTATGATAATTAGTTTTTCATTTGGGAATTGAGAGAAAAAAAAGGTTTCCCTAGACATTTGCCTCTTCCCTACAACACACCTGGCCACAGTACATTTGTATAGATCCAAGTAAGAGGTTCAAGGTGTGAGACCTAGCAGCTGTTGGCCTCTTAGCTTTCTAGAATAGAAAAAAAGGAATTTGTTCCTTAAAACATTTTAGTAAGATAACACAGGAAATATAAAGATGCTAATAACCTGAATTTCTACTGAGATATATTTATAGGCAGTTCTGTTAATTGTGAGCACCAATTCACATCATTTTTATTGATGTACATCTAACAGTTCTCAATGGCCATCGTCATGAAACCTGATTGATAGCTTGTTCTTCGGAATCTAAAAGAAGATGGGGGGGGAGTGTATATGGATCTTATAATTTGGGGATGTATAGAGGAAGGGTGATGGGAAGTTGTTCCAGAAGTACAGAAACTCAATAGTGAGTGGTGTTTGTGCACCTCTCCGTGGAAATGAAGGATCTGGCAGTTATTTAACAATGTGGAGTAGAACCCAAATGAGACAGAAACTGTCATTCTGGGCTCCCCAAAGTATTCTTCATCCTGAAGTTTTGGGTGTCCTTATTCTCAGAGCCCTTCCCTGTTTTAGACTTTCAAATTATCTTGATCTTCCCCTCACATTTCTTCACAGCATCTTAGATGTATCAGCATGGTTAATTTGCATTCCGAATTAGGGTAACTATGAAACTCTTCTATCCCTACAGGCAGTGTGAGTTAATTAAGCTGAAGAAATCTGCCACTGGTAATATCTTAGCTTCTACCACAGATTTCAGACTTTTAAGGGAGATCTTTGGAGTTGCTTCAAATCACAGTATCACCTACATAAAAGGGCAGCTTGAGGATCAAATATGGAGGATTGTGTGCTTTCCTTAGGGCCCTCCGGGGACACTGCCCTAGAGAACTGTAAACAGGAGCTTTATTAGGGGTGTGACATAAACAAGTGAATTGATCAAAAGACAGTTAAAGAGCATAGAGACTTCCTGGAGAGGCCACACTGGAAGGGAGGGTCAAAAATTCTTTCCAGCTCCCAGGAGAGAAGGGAGTTGCTGGAGTTTCAGGCTCAGGCTGCTCAAATCACCTAAGTCTAATGTTTCTCTAGCACTGACTGTAGCAACTTTGGGTGACAAGGACAGGACCAGCAGCCTTTACCTGTCCTCTGGAAGTTTCTCAAACTTTAGAACTATGGACACCCACCAAAATACCAGGGAATGTTTAGTGGAGAGCATCTTCTCAGGGAAGCTCATCTTTCTAGCATGGGGTACTCTCTAGGGAGAGCAGGCCTTTGGGAAAGGAGGTTGAGTTGTGGGACAGCCAGACAGTAGGAGAAGGTCTGTAGATCTCGGGGAATTTAGAGACAGTATATCTGAATTCATTGAGCACTCAAGGGAGGTGAAAATAACTTGCATGTCTGACTTTAATTGGCTTTATGAATGTCTTTTGTTCTCCCATTTTGGTCATTTCCAAATCCCAATTGAGCTCTTCTTGAAACAAGAAAAGCATGAGACCAATGATAGTTCAAACAGAATGTTTTACGTATTTATATACACAGACATATGTTTTTATACATACATAGACATTCCATGCCTTTCTACAGAAAGGGAAGGACTTGGTTGTGATTTCTCAGAGTTAACCTTTTTAAAATTTCTACTGCTGTCATCACCATATGCTTTTTTTCTCATCTTAGTCCGTTCATAAGTTATTCTTATGTTTCTGCATTCCACGTAATTTTAGTTTCTTAGAGCACAACACTACATCCCCTTGCCTTCATATACCCAGTGGGTTTAGCTTGTCCCCAAATGTCAGCCCTGCACTGACCACCTGGCTGGGTCCCAGCTGCCCAGTTCTCACCCGCCTCCTGCAGATCTGCAGTATGCTTCAGGGCGGCTGGGTGGTACAGTGTCAGGAGCACCTGATCTTAAATCCAGCCTCAGACGCTTGTGAGATATGTGACCCTGAACAAGTCCCTTAGCATGTTTGCTCAACTATAAAACAGACATAACAGCACCTTCCTCCTGGAGGTGGTGGTGGGGATCAAATAAGGTAATATTTGTGCAGCACTTGGCACAGCATGCTGACATGCCTGGCTTGTAGGAGCTACTGGAGAGATGCTTATTCCCTTCCCTTCTCCTCTGCCCTTCAGTGGGGAGAACCCATGAAGGGCCATAGCTGGAGAGCCTTTGTACCGACCCATGGAGACACCAGTAGTTACCAGCCCTTTGGTAGATGAGAAAGACATCCCAATGGCAAAGAACCCACCCCTTGCATATGCAGAGAAGAAAACCTAAATCTTGGGGGTTAAGTACCTCCCCAAGGACACATTAAACAGCAGAGTATCTGATATCAAACCTCGCCCTCTTTCCACAACACCCATCCGAAGGCCATAACTGAAGGGGCTCAGGAGCCAGCTTCTAGGATGTGGGAGAGCTGCATAGGCAGCTCCATGGACAAAAGGAATGGACTCATTGGTACCTTAGAGTAGGGGGAAAGAGGTACTTTGGCTTCTCACAGATGCATCCAGAAAGGACCTGTTCCCACTGGGAAAAGCCCAGTAGGATCGTCCCTCTGTCATTGAGCTGCCCTCCTCACGTCCCTTCCCTGGCACCCAAGTGGAGGTATTAGCATGCTGCTTTGGTTGTGCTTTTCCCTTGTTGCCCATATCCTTGGATACATCAAAATCTCCATTGTGAGAGTGAAACTGTGCTGTAATAAATGGCCTGCTGCTTTAAGAACGTATCACCTTGTCTTTTTCTGGTAGGAAATTTGTGAGTTTCCAAATGTTAACATCTTCCTTGTTTTGCTGAGAGAAGATACTCCCATGGGAACTGGTGAGCAACAGTGGGCACCAGGGAGAAGCCCTCCCCATCCAGTTCTCTCCAGATCAACAGAATATTAGGATCTCACCCTGAGCCAAAAGTCAGTTCATTTTGCTTGTTTCAACGACTGAGGAAACAAAGGTTCCTTGTGGATGATTGTGAGTTACATAAAGAATGGATAAGCTTCCACAGTATTGAGGTCTTCAGCAAAGTGCAGCATCAGCAGCTTCCATTCTCCAGCAACATCCTCAAGTGCTACTGATCGGCTGTGATATGGAGGAACCAGTACCTAGCTTTAGAGAACTGGGGGTTTTCCTTCCTTACAGAAGGAAACTACCAAAATCATTTCCCCAGCTTCTTCCCTCAGTAAAAGTGGTTGAAAAGACAGGGATTTCATGGGGGCTTAGTCTATGTGCTGTGACTTATCAGCCAATCCTTTCCCTAATGCCCTCTTGTTGGTTCAAAGGCTTAAATGCACTAGAATTACCAGTGGGTCAAAGGGCATTTATTCTTAAGTGCTTACACCGAGTGCCAGGGATGCAAAAAAGAACAAAAACTGCCTTTGTTCATGTTTTAGTGGAGGTGACATGTAACCCTAATCCTATTTCACATATGAGAAATATATAGTGTAGCTAAAAGCAAATCTCAGAGCAAAGGCACCAGAAATGACTAGCACAAGGTAGGATTTAAAGAGTTTCTGGAAGGAAGAGTTTGTAAAGAGACTGGAAATGTAGAGAAGAGGCAGATTGTGAGACTTAAAAAAAAAAAAAAACCAGAGGATTTTATATTTGATCCTACAGGTAATCAGGAGCAATTAAGGTTTATTGGATAGGTGGGAAATGGTCTGATATGGTCAGATCTGAACTTTAGGAAAATCCCTTTGGCACCTAAGTGGTCACAGAAGAAGACACAGGCAGGGAGACCATCAAGAAATCTAGGACAGTAAACCAGGTGAAACATGAGAGCTATGTCAATGGAAGGAAAAGACTCTATAGGAGAATAGGTGAAATGTCACGGTGGAAGTGACACAACGGCAACAGACTAGACAAGTAGAATCAGTCTGGGATGATGGTGCCTGCCACGGTGATAACAAAGCTGGGGAAAGGGGAGGGCAAAGGTAGCCCTGTTGAGTTTGAGATGTCCAGTTTGACATGGCTTAAAGGTAACTGGTGATTGGAGGCTGGAGGCGAGGAGGTTAGAACTGGGTAAATGAATCTGAGAATTATCTGCACAGAGATGATGAGATACTGAGACAGACAGAGGCAGAGAGAGAGAGAGAGACAGAGAGAAACAGAGAGAGAGACAGAGACAGAGACAGAGACACAGAGACAGAGAGAGAGACAGAGATGAATCCAGGATAAACTCAGGGGATATCCACACTAAGGAGATACCTGGGAATGCATTCCCCTGCCTGTAATCCTGTAGAGTTTAGAAGCTTGTGTTCAGTACAACAAACATTAAGCACCTGCTGTGTGTGAGGCAATTACACAGCTATCCAGGCTTATGACATTACCCTGAGTGGGGCCCTTCCACTAGGAGGAAAAACCTGGAGTTTGCTACTAGTCCAGGAAAATTCCTCCTTAGGGGATTCATCCTTTCTGGGATCGTAGGCAATTGCCCCATAACTAGGAAACTGAATAGGGAGCCAGGAAAACCCACGTTCCATTTCTGCCTCAGACATTTAGTAGCTCTGTGAGTCTGGGAAAGTAACTTTACTTCTGATTGCCTTCATTTTCTCATCTGTAAAACAGGAATACTAATCACGCATACTGCATAAGGTTGTGTTTTATGAGAATAAAATGAAATGTGTAAGGCAATCTTGTGCTAGTAGAAGAGGAGGCCCTCCGTTTTCAGAGACTGATGCCTGATGAAGATGTCTGGGACCAGGTGAATCACCCTTCCTTCAGTGACCTGGCCAGAGCCCTGCAGAAGAGGGTGGATATTGTGGTTTTGATGTACAGCTGATATGATGCACCACTCCATGGTGGACACATTCAAAGCCCTTCTAGCCATGTTTAAGAAGGGGAGCAGGGCTGAATCACGGCCTCTCTGGGATGGAGACTGGGGCCTCCAGTGGTCCCTTTCCCGAGACCCTCTCAGTGGGGGTGGTGGGCGTGGCTTCTCCCTGATACTGTTCTGGAGGATCTGTCTGATGTAGCAGCAAGGCCTTGGCAGGTCTTTACTTCGTTGGATTCGCTGACTTTTTAGCTAACTTTGGGATTTCCTCTCTCTGTGCTGTGTGCTCCCTTTGGCAATGGTACAATCCATAGAACCCTTCTAGACTTTTAAAATCATTTTTTTTTAAATTGAGAGAAATGCTAGCTTTGAGTTGCAGGTTAATGGAATAAAGAGGTGGTCTTATGTACCCCCAAACCTCTCCCCAGAGGCCAGGGGTCCCAAAGCAGCCTGATTGATAAAGAACCCCTGGCCTTGGCTGCCATGTCCCCCAAGCTCAGGTTGCTTGTCTGGGTCCCCGGAGACATTGATGGCCAGAGGAGTCTAGATAAAGGAATAGGGGATGTCCCTTTGTCTCATGAAGAGGAGAAGCCAGTGAAATCTTGCCTTCTAGTGCTCCCCAAACCACCCTGAGATTTGGACGTCTTGTGCCTAAAGACTCAAAGCTGGGGACTCTCTGTCTGCCGCCTCCCCCACGAGGCAGCTGCTGCTGACAGAGCATCCTCGGAGGGCTTCTTGACAAAGTAAGAAAGAGGGAGGAAGGGAGCACCCCCAAATCCCAGCCCTGCCAGAGCAGTCCCATCTGGCCTGCCTCCCTTGGGGCAGACTGAAATTTCCAAACATGTTTTTCCATCAGTTGTTTTCTTTGCTAATTATAACATAGGCAGGTGCAAAACCCAAAGCCACTAAATAGAATAATTAGTTGGAGGGAGCGGCGTAAGATGAGCAAAAAATTACTGCAATGATTGTGGCAATCAGGGCTTCCAAGGGAGGGGATAAGGCTGGTCAGTCCAGCTCCTACAGGTCAGTAACTAAGAAGGCTTCATATGTGCCCCCCGGGAGCGCAGCTTTGCTGGCAGGAGGCCCTCTGGAAGGACCTTGCAGATCCTTGGGGCCCTCGGAGCCGCTCAGGCCACTTTACTGTGGAGCAGGCTTGGAGTCCGAGGCTCAAATAGTGTCTCAGGTGGCCCAGCTGGCTTGTGGGTGGAAGGCTGAGCTAGGGGTTTCCTCACCCCCCCCAACTCTGATCAGAAGCGGGGCCCTTGCCTTCCTAAGCCTAATGCTTCAGGCGTAATCATCTCATCTGTGGAAAAAGTGGTCCAGAAATAAGCAAGCGCTTAAACTAACCCAGAGCTTCCTTGGACTTTTAACCAGCCAATGATCTCCACCCCCCCTGCTTTGGACCCTTTATTTACTCACCAACTGGGCAGCTGGAGTCAAAAAAACCTCAGTTTAGCTCTGGTTTCAGACTTTGCTAGCTGGGTGACTCTGGGCAAGTCACTACACCCCGTTTGCCCCAGTTCTTCTCCAGAAGGAAAAGGGAAACTGCTCCAGTTCTTTACTGAGAAAGCCCCCATGAGGTCACAGCTGAAATGACTGAATAACAACAAAGTCACAGGTTAAAATTATAACGAACAATTCATTTGAAAAACTTGCTCTCAAGAAGCTTTGTTAATCACAAAATTGACCCCAATTTCTCTGGGCTGAGCAAGGCCAGAAGGACCTTCCCGTTCCCCTCTGCTAAGCCACCCCGAACGCTGGGCCAGCAGCTTCCACCCTAAGGCCTGGGCCAGGAGTCCCCACCCCTGTAGGCTGGGCCAGGAGCCTCCACCCCATGGTCTCATGCACGCTTGGGTACAATTGCCAGCCTCCCCCTGGTAGTTACCTCCAGGAGCCCCCACCCCTATAGGCTGGGCTGGGAGCCCCACCCCCATAGGCTGAGCCAGGAGCCCCACCCCCGTAGGCTGAGTCAGGAGCCCCCACCCCATGGTCTCATCTAGGCTTGGGTAGAATTGCCAGCCTCCCCCTGGTAGTTACCTCCGGGAGCCCCCACCCCTATAGGCTGAGCCAGGAGCCCCCCCCCTCCCCGTAGGCTGGGGCGGGAGCCCCCATCCCATGGTCTCATCTAGGCTTGGGTAGAATTGCCAGCCTCCCCCTGGTAGTTACCTCCAGGAGCCCTAAGCAGTTCCATTGCCCAGAGGGGCCAACCAAGGTACAATAGAGATGAGTCCTATCAACCCAGGTAGAACCAGAGGTGCTTTCTCACCTCCAGGGCCCAGCCCTCTTGCACTCTGTAGGGAGCCCATCCTGGGCACTGTCCCCCTCTCAGTGCTGAGCAGAGCCACTGGGGTGGCTGAGGACCTTGTTGGGGCCCCTCAACAGGGCCTGCCTCTCTTTGCTTACCTTCTGTCTGAGTGAGGAACCCCTTCTCCTCCCAGGCTGGAGCTGCCTGCAGTTTGCTTCAGTCCCCCTTCCTCCCCAGGAAACTGCAGCATCTGGTCAGTCTGCCTTTGGCTCTTTCCTGAGTGTGGTCACCTCTGCTTCTCCCTACCTGTCCCTTGCACTGTCCCCTTTCCCCCCTCCCACAGAGTTTGGGTTTTTCCCATCCGGGCACTGAATACAGCCCAGTCATCAAAGACCTGACCCCAATTCCCTATTAGAGACGTCCTTGGATCAGAGACCAGGAGCTCACTAAGGGTGGGCTGAGGAAACCCAGCACCAGTCTCATGCCCAACAGTAGCCCAACTTCAAACCCAACCAAGGTCGGGGGAGAGCTGAACTGGTGGGCAGGGAGGCCAGGAGAGCCCATCTACCCCTGCTCTCCCCTAGTTACCTCCTTGTGTCTCTGACTTCTTGGGGGCTCGCTGTCCACGCTGGATCCCCCAACTTCTCTCCTGGTGATCTCCTCAAGTTCTGTGCAGCCTGCCCAGTCTCTCTGTCTCTGCAGGCCAGCCCCACGTCGCCAACACCTAGTGGATGGTTCTAATTCAACATCTTTTGACAAACTAGAAGATGTCACCTGCTTTCATTGAGAGGATTTTCCATCAGGCAGTGCCAGGAGGGAGGTCCTCAAGGGAACCTTGGATCACAGTCAGAAGCGCCTCAACAAGATGTCTATTCTGCCTCCCAATATAGGGCGAGGAGTAAGAGTCTCAGCTCCCAACAGATAGGGCCTGCACTTGACCCATAGAAGGCCTTTTGCTTCTGCCCATTTGTTCCACCATGCTAGGCTCTCCACTAGCAAGATTTCAACTTTTTTTTTTTTTTTTTAATCTCTTGCCTCCTGCAAATGTCGGCAAAGCAAATAAACACACAAGCCCTTCCTTTGGACAGCTCCCCAGGAGAGGGACCAAATCACCCTCTAGCAGGGAAGCCTCTCATGGAGGTAATCTGTCTGAGAATCCCATGCAAAGAGCTTTGCAAATATCACATTTGATTAGATTTGAAGAATAATTGGCTTTTAAAAATAGAGGAAGCAAAAGAAATCTCTGTGCTAACCCTAATTCAGACACTAATCCTAAATAGAAGAGACAAAATAACCAAAAACCTACTCTTGTATTACAGGAAAGGGGAAAGGAAGGCAGACAGCAGTTTCCCTAATAACTTGAGGCAATGGGAGCCACTGTCAATAGTCAGTCAATAGCTTTGATTAAGACCTCCCAGGTGTCAGGAATACAAAGGTTCAGCCCACTTGGAGTCCCAGGCTGATGAGAAAAGGGCCAAGGAGGAGAAGGAAGGGACTGAAAGGAGACTCCAGACACATCTCTTCCTCCTGCCCTTCTCTCTATTGGGCCCCTGAAGCTGCCTGCTGAAAGCACTATTTTCCTAACAGTGGGTGGTCACTTCGTGTCTCTGAGTATCATTTTGGTAATTGTCTCAAAAAAGATTATGTGATCTTTTCAACTGTGAGGTGATTCAGGCCAATTCCAATAGGCTTGTGATGGAGAGAGCCATCTGCATTCAGAGGGAGGACTGTGGGAACAGAATATGGAGCACAACATTGGATTTTCACCTTTTTTGTTGTTATTTGATTGCTTTTTTTTTTCAAATTCTTTTTTTTTAATTTAAATTTTATTTTATTTAATAATAACTTTGTATTGACAGAATCCATGCCAGAGTAATTTTATTTGATTGCTTTTTGTTTCCTCAAACAATCTGATTTTTCTTGCGCAGCATATTTCTGGAAATGTGTATAGAAGAATTGCACATGTTTGACATGTATTGATTACTCGCTGTCTAGGGAGGGAAAAAAAAATCGGAGCACCAGGTTTTGCAGGGGTGAATGCTGAAAACTATCTTTGCATATATTTTGAAAATAAAAAACTATTGTTTAAAAAAAAAAGTTCAAGTGAATGGAAGAGACAATTGATGCTGCAAAGTCATTATCATTTTATTTCACGATTTCTCCACGACCTTCAGCACTCATACCTTGATCAATCAGTAGCCACCAACATGGAGCAAGACTCTACTTTAAAGTTTAGCACTCTCTCAAAGCTCAGGTGATAATTAACTTCTTTTAAAGCAATAAAATATATTTAAATTAAGATATATAATTTTTATTCTCAAATATTTTATTTTTCCAAATACACATAAAGATAGTTTTCAATTTTCATTTTCGTAATCCTTTGTGTTCCAATTTCTTCTTCTTCTCTCCCTTACCTGTGCTTCCCCAAGATAGCAAGCAATCTGATAGAGGCTAAACATATTTCCATATTTGTCATGTTGCACAAGAAAAATCAGACCACAATGGAAAAGACCACAAAAAAGGAAAGAAACAAAGAAAAAGTAATGAAAATATATTTTGATTTACATTTAGCTTCATAGTTCTCCATCTGGATTTATATGACATTTTCCATCCCAAGTCTATTAGAATTGTCTTGGAATGCTGTATTGCTGAGAAGAGCTAAATCTATCACAGTTGAGTATCACATAAAATTGCTACTACTGTGTATAAGGTTGTCTTGGTTCTACTCACTTCACTCATCATCAGTTCATGTAAGTCTTTCCAGGCTTTTCTGAACAGCCTACTCATCATTTCTTATAGAGCGATAATATTCCATCACATTCATGTACCATAACTTGTTCATCTGTTCTCCAACTGATGGGCGTCCATGTAATTTTAAATTTTTTGCCACCATAAAGAGTTCTACAAATATTTTTGTACACGTGGATTCCTTTCCCTCCTTTATGATCTCTTTGAGATATAGACCAGTACTGACACTGACACAGAGTTTGAGAGCCCTTTGGGCATAGTTCCAAATTTGTTCTCCAGAATGTCTAGGTCATTTCACAACTCCCCAACAATGCATTAGTGATGTGGGTGATGTAGACACAGATGATGGGGTTTGGTCATGTGAAGAATTCACAATAACCATTCATTTCGGCAAAAGGTAGATTTATTTAGGGGAATAGGTTACAAACAAAATGAAGGGGTACATAGACACCAGAAATGGTAAATTAATAGAGTTGGGTGTAATGTTCTTCTCTAAATTATAATCTTCTCTGGGAGCAGGTTTCTTGGGAGCAGCCTTAGTTTCAGTTCAGAGTAATAATCACCTCAAATGCAGCCAGGAGTTAAAGTCCAGATCCTTTATTTTCTCTTTCCAAGTATTGTCTCCTTCTGTGGGCCCAATTAGGTTTCTTAGAAGCCTGTCTCTCTCCTTGGTTCTAAGAGCTCTTGCCACTAGTCCTTTGTCTCTGCAAGCTTCAGCCTGTCTTCCTCCGAATGTCTCCAGACAGCACAAAGGTGGAAGTTGGAATGAATCTGACTCCGCCTCTGTGGGAGCTCCTCCTTATATATGCTCTCTTAAAGGTGTGAATCTTGTGGAATTCTAGTAAGTACTAAGTACATTGGTGAACTAGAGAACAGTTAAGTACCATGCTAAATTAGATAAATGACTTAGCATCATGTAAGAATACTAACAGTTGGGAAAGCATATGAAAGACAAGTTCATTCAAATCGAGCCATTGTGGAGAGCAATCTGGAATTATGCCCAAAAAGTTATCAAACTGTGTATATCTTTTGATCCAGCAGTACTACTACTGGGCTTATACCCCAAAGAGATTTTAAAGAAATGAAAGGGACCTGTATGTGCAAGAATGTTTGTGGCAGCCCCGTTTGTAGTGGCTAGAAACTGGAAAATGAATGGATGCCCATCCATTGGAGAATGGCTGAATAAACTATGGTATATGAATGTTATGGAATATTATTGTTCTGTAAGAAATGACCAGCAGGACAAACACAGAGAGGCTTGGAGAGACTTATATGAACTGATGCTGAGTGAAATGAGCAGAATCAGGAGATCATCATATACTTCAACAACGATACTGTTTGAGGATGTATTCTGATGGAAGTGGATGTCTTCGACAAAGAGAAGATCTAACTCAGTTTCAATTGATCAAGGATGGACAGAAGCAGCTACACCCAAAGAAAGAACACTGGGAAATGAATGTAAACTGCTTGCATTTTTGTTTTTCTTCCTGGGTTATTTCTACCTTCTGAATCCAATTCTCCCTGTGCAACAAGAGAACTGTTCAGTTCTGCACACATAGATTGTATCTAGGATATACTGTGACATAGTTAACATGTAAAGGACTGCTTGCCCTCTGGGGAGGTGGTGGAGGGAGTCAGGGGAAAAGTCGGAACAGAAGTGAGTGCAAGGGATAATGTTGTAAAAAATTACCCTGGCATGGGTTCTGTCAATAAAAAATTATAATTATATAAAAAAAGACTAAAATCTCCTCAAGATTAAAAAAAAAAGACAAATCCATCAGTGGAACATATTATTATTATCCAATAGAAAGGGGGTTGTTGGGGCATGTCCTTAGCTGGCAGGCTAAATCCTTTCAGGGACTTAGTACCCTAAAAGAGTTAGTTAGCTCTAAGGAGAAGTATGGTTGAAAAACAATAGAATTCTATTGATCAGAGAAATGCAAATTAAGACAACTCTGAGATATCACTACACACCCCTCAGATTGGCTAAAATGACAGGAAACTATCATGACAAATGTTGGAGAGGATGTGGAAAACTGGGACCCTGATACATTGTTGGTGGAGTTGTGAATGGATCCAACCATTCTGGAGAGCAATTTGGAACTATGCTCAGAAAGATATCAAACTGTGCAAACCCTTTGATCCAGCAGTGTTTCTACTGAGATCATATGCCAAAGAGATCTTAAAGGGACCCACATGTACAAAAATGTTTGTGGCAGTCCTCTATGTAATGGCAAGAAACTTGAAACTGAGTGGATGCCCATCAGTTGGAGAATGGCTGAATAAATTGTGGTATATGGATATTATGGAATATTATTGTTTTGTAAGAAATAACCAGCAGGATGATATTAGAGAGGCCTGGAGAGACTTACAGGAACTGATGCTGAGTGAAGTGAGCAGAACCAGGAGAACACTTGTAAATAAAAAGCTTTCATTTTAAAAAATGAGAAAAAAAGAGAGAGAAACTGGAATTAGGAGAGATACCACATATCATGGGGTAAGGGGAAGGACACCACAGGGCAAAGAGCTACAATGGATTGACCCAAAGGAAGACAGCAGCCATGGGATAACCCATAAATAGATTTCACAGGAAAAATTTAACTTCAGGAACATGACTGGGATTTCTGAAAGGGCAGAGCAATGCAAAACTGCTTGAGATCTTTACAGAGGATAAGCCTTGGAGGTTAGACATAACTTGGATTTCAGACTGAGTGACCTCCCCAGAGGGTGAGACCAGGGAGCTAAACTGATCTCTATCAGTGCCTTCTCCATGCTTGCCTCAGGGATTCACTTTTATCAATTCCTCTGCTAACTACACCTTAACAATGAAGATCTTGTCATTTGTGTCCTGTTTTCCCGCATCTCCTCCAACATCAAATCATTATCTTTTCCAGTCATGTTAGCCTATCTGCTTTGTGTGAGATGGTATCACAGAGTTGTCTTAATTAGCATTTCTCTCATCAATAGTGATTTTTTTCCCCTGAGGCAATTGAGGTTAAGTGACTTTCCCAGAGTCACATAGCTAGGAAGTGTTAAATATCTGAGACCAGATTTGAATTTGGATCCTCCTGATTTCAGGACTGGTGCTCTCTATCTATTGAGCCACTTAACTGCCCCTCTCAATAGTGATTTAGAGTAATTTTTCACATGACTATAGATGACTTTAATTTCTTCATCTGAAAATCTCAAAACTAGTTTCTTTCATGAAAATCTGTTCATTTCTTTTGAATATTTATCATTTGGGAAATGATTTGTATTCTTATAAAGTTGGCTGTGTTCTCTATACATCTGAGAAATGAGGCCTTTATCAGAGACACTCGCTGTAAAAAATATTTCCCAGATTTTTGCTTCCCTTCTAATCTTGGCTACATTGGGTTTTTTGTGTAAAACCTTGTTAATTTAATGTAATCAAACTATCCATTTTGCATTTTATAATATTCGCTAGTATTTCTTTGGCCATAAATTCCTTCTTTCTCCTCTGATCTGACAGATATTTTTTCCCCTTGCTCTACTAATTTGCTTATAAATCTCACCCTTTATGTCTAAATCATGAACTCATTTTGACCCTATCCTGGCATAGGATGCAAGATATTCCTATTTTCCTAGTTTCTATTCCTATTCCTAGTTTCTGCCATACTATTTTCCAATTTTTCCAGCAATTTTTGTCAAATAGTGAACTCTTATCCAGAAGGTGGAGTCTCTAGGTTTATCAAACAGCAGATTACTCTATTCATTCACTAAGGGCATCTAGTGTTCATAACTTATTCCACTGATATACTACTCAATTTCTTGGTCATTACCATTGATGACTGCAGCTTTATAATATATTTTTAGGTCTGGTACAGCTAGATCACCCTCATTTACATTTTTTTTTTTTTTTGATTCCCATTTGATTTCCTTGATATTCTTGACCTTTTTTTTTTTTTGCTAACCGAATTTTGCCATTTTGGTCTCTAAAAAATAGCTGCTCTTGCACAAAGCAGAGAGAGATTTTAAAGATTAACTAGAAGTTTAATCACTTTCATAGTAAGGAACAGTTTGCAAACTGGAAGTTTTCCTAGGCTGGAGACCTCTTCCTGTTGCAGGAAAGGTAGAGATTTTATACACAAATCATTAGTGGGAAGGAAGAGGATTACAATACAATCAGTTTCGGGCCCGAGTGCTTTCCCATGACAAGCTCTGGAGTGCAGGACAATCTGGGTGCCTGCCAATCCTATGAGAATAGTCTGTAAGTGATTGTTTCAATACAGGAATTGTTAGTTCAGGGGGGTAGGGAGGCAGGGCCAGAGTTCTGTGTTGGGAACAGGTTCTACAATCTTTGATTCACTCCACTTAACATACACATTGAGCATTGTTAAGAATTGATTAATCATTTCAAGCTGCATTATATGAGTCTGACTACCAAAGCAGGAGAGGCAGCACTGAGAAATCAAAATTATTAGTATATTCATCACACATATCATCTTGATAATTATGAAAATCATCATAATTTTTGGTCATTCTCTCCTTTTGATCAAAAGATCGGAATGACCCTGAAGATTGATGAGGAACATTTGAGACATTGATTTGATGTAAAAATAAATAAGTTGCAAAGTGAATGCTAAAGTAGATGGCAAGAAAAATAAGGAAGAGAATTATCAGACCAGGGAGGGCAGAATGGAGAATGCTGCCAAAGGTTTCAGGCAACCAGGAGCGTAGATCAAAGACAAGTAAGTGGGAGACATTTTTCAGAATGTTCTGACCTCTATTCCATAAATCTTCCTCTTGCTTATTGACAACACTAAGGTTTTCCTCTATTTGAGAGGGCTGGTTAACACAGAAAGGACATTTCTCCCTAAAGATGGTACAGGCCCCGCTCTCTCTGCCATGAGGGTGTCTAGCACCCTGTGCTTTGGCAATACCATGAGGCAAATGCATCGCTTGCCTTTGGAGGTTAGTGACGAGCTTTTTTATATGGCCACGGTCCACGGCTAGCTCTGCTGCTCCTGCTTTATAAGCCACTGCTCTGTGAAGCCCACCGGGACTGGATGGCGTCTCAGTCAGGAAGGGTTCAGGAGTTTTGGAGCAAGTTGTCTTGGAGGGCCAGTAAAAGAGAACCCTCCACTGGGGTTATAATCCAGGATTCTAATGGTGCAGCCAAGGCTAAAGCTTCAAGGGGTTGGGACCTTGAATAGCAAGCCAACAATTACTTAAATTAAGCATTTTAGAGAAGTGTTTTATTGGGCTCCTGAGTGGATGGTTCAGTGGGGGTGAGACATTATGCCCGTTTACCAGAGTGAGGAGATTAGGAATAGGATGGTCATTTTGTAAACTGCAAGGCTGGTGACTGTTACAGTAGGAAGAAAGGAAAGACTTGGTTCATAAAGCCCACCTCTGGTTTCTTGGGTCAAGCTGTCTACCTTTGCTGTCAGCTGCTTCTCATCCTGGGGGTCTTGGGAACAGCTGTTTATGTCAGATGTCAATTCCTGTCAGACCCGTTTATTTTCAAGGTCAAGTCACCTGTAGCTTCTGCAATCCAGGTAAGTGGTATTGTCCCTTTAAGATGTGACAGGTAGATCCAGGACTCCCTTCCCCTGTGTTTGGCTGCAATGTGGCTGGTGAGCAGGACTTCAAAGGGACCTTTCCGGTGGCTCCAAGAAGAGCTTCAGAAATGGTATTTCCCAGCAAGAATGTGCGATGACCAACTATGAAAGACTTTGGTTCTTCTCAGTGGTTCAGAGATTCAAAACAATCCCAACAGGCTTTAGACAGAAAATGCCATCTGCATCCAGAAAAAACAAAAGAGACTGAATGTAAAACAACACATGCTCTGTTCACTTCCTTTTTCTGGTTTTTTTTCAATCTCTCCATGGATTTTACCTTTTGCTTTGATTTTTCTCTCCCAACATGATTCATAAGACAATGTGTATTAAAAATAAATAAACTTAGTACAAGAAATGCTGTTTTCAGCAGTCCCAATAACCTGGTTGGATTAGAGACTGAACCTCAGTTGAGATTCCTGAAGAAAGGAAACTGTGAGACAAGTTGGTAAATCTCAGCTATTTTCTGAGCCAAACTAATACTACTGTAGAGGGAAGCCTTCAGCTGCTGTGTTTCCCACATACAGATATTGTGGCATTGGGTATCTTCTTAATATCTCATAGGGACTGGGTTTATGGGAACCCAATGGTCTGAATCTAAAGGCTTAGTATAGGGTTAAAGGAAGGGCTTTGGGCCAGGGGATATCTAGATCTTCATAGAATTTAGTAAGGGAGGTTTTAAGCTTCCCAATAACTCTTTCAACCATCCCTGATGATTGGGGATGATCAACACAATGGAGATGCTGAATGATTGAGTGGGATAAAAGCATATTAGTTAATGAAGCTCTTGTGGAATGGGTACCTCTATCATCTCTATCATTGAGTATTTCTTTGGAAACCTCCCATAGTGGAATGATTTTCTCTAAGAGGATTTTTGTTACCCTAGAGACAGTGGCAGTATGACAGGGGAACCCTTCCACCTGCCGAGAAAACATACAAACTAAAGCATATTGGTAACCATGGGCAGCTGGAAATTAAAGGAAGTCCATTTGCCAGGTTTCAAAGGATGCATTTTGAGAGGAACTACATATGAGCTGGCTTCCTTGTGCTTGGGGTAGGTGGGACACACCAGCCCTATTAAAACACCCCCACCAATATTTTCGGGCTGATTCTACCAACTTGTTAGCTCCCCAATGACTGAATGAATGAAGGTATTCCATCATAGAGAGGGATAAGTTCTTAGGGAGATTTTATGAGTCCATTGGGGCCAATCCATAGTTTCATCAATTTTACATCCCTCTTTTTGAAATTTTTCTTGCTTTGTGATAAGCCTTCTCTTTGGGGCTGTAGCTTTCTCTTCCTTGCTTCAGCTAAGAGGCTTACGCAAGCCATCTGGGCAAGATGGATGTATAAAAAGTGAAAGTTCCAGAGGGACTTCTGCTGAAGGAGCTGTGCCCTCAGGACTTTGAGGAGTTAAAAGCTACCTGTGGTTTTAGCTGCTTGGTCAGCCAAGTCATTTCCACAGGCACGAATCCTGTTTTCTCAACTGTCTCTTGGAATTTTAATTATGGCTATGCCCTGGGGAAGCAAAAAAACCATTTAACGGACGAGACACCTGTGTTTGATTTTTGATGGCTGTCCTGGGGATGTAAGGAAGCCACCATGTTTCCATAACAAAGCAAAGTCCTGTGCATCCCAAATGTCCACCTTCTATCAATATAGATAGTAATCTTTTTTCCTTTCCCTAATTGCCTCGAGTTTCACTTGTTGTGTTGAATGGGCACCAGGTACTTGATGAAGCTTCCCTCACTTCCGTGGCAGTCCTCATTTCTGATCCATCAGTATCCCAGTCAAAGTGTGCTCCCTCTAAGGGGGTTTCCTTCAGATCCTCCCAGGGAGAAGGCAAGGCTTCCAGATTAAATTATACAGTCATGGTCTGAAGTCTCATCCTCACTTTTCACTTCAGTAAAAAAGAGGCCTTTGTTATTGCTGGCTCATTCAAGAGGTTGAATTTCCTTATTCATCAGTCTCGTAAATACTCTAATTTGGTCTCATCAAAGCTGCTCAATAGACCAGCAAAGAGGTGGTCTGAATTTGCTGCAGTGACCCGGCATATCCTCCCTTCTGTTCCTGAAACTGTTAGCGGTAGATCCTAATTTGTGGCCCCAATAAAGAAATTTCTTCTGTGCGAGTCTCACCCAAGCCTGGCAGCCAAAAGGGACCTGGATAACTCCTGCCTCAAATTTAGGTCTACTTAAGAACACCTGCTGCCGTTTCTGCAGGAATCACCTATTCTAGCAGGGTTGTATCCTGGCAATATGAAGGGCAATCAGAACCATATTTCTTATAGATTTTAAAGGCACATGTTTGTTCTGGAGGCGAATTGAGAGTTACTGCCTCAACCTCCCTTTTGCTTTTACCACACATCTCTCCCTTTTTAAAGGTGAACACTCAAAGATAATAACACCTTTTAACTAATAAGTATACACTAGACACAAATACAAGAACACTGTAAAGGGATATGACAAGTCAAACATACAAATATAAATAAGCCACACTGTGCTAGCAAAGAGTGCAAAAATTACAGTGATAGTTTCATTTCCTCATTGCATATTCCTTCAATGCCTTTTTCTTCTTGTTGCTAAAGTTAGCATTTCTAGTACAATAGTGAATAATAATGGTGATAATGGGCCTCCTTGATTCATTCCTGATCTTTTTTGCTTGTTTTTAAAAGTCAACTATTGTACCCTTAATAGGGGGAAGCTAGGAGGCAGCTCAATGGATAGAGTACTGGCTGGAGTAAAAGTCTTATTATTTGTGAGTCAAATTCAGCCTCAGCCTCAGGTTGGAGGACAATGCAAACCACTCCAGTATCTTTGCCAAGAAAATCCCAAAAGGGGTCGAGAAGATTTGAAAAATGCACAACATTTAAAATACTACAGTATAGTGAAAGCACAATTTTTCCATGCTCTGGAAAACCAAAAAGTCGTGTGAGTGCCTTTATTGTGATATTCCTGTGGTATGGAACTAATCTGCACTATCTCCAAGGTTTGACTGGACTCTGGGCCAATCTAAGGCCTGTATCTTGGAGCTCTGGCAAGTCACCCACTGGCCAGGCATTGAGCATTTGAGCCAGGAGAAGGAGGATGGAAACCTTCAAAGCTGGACCTTAAGGACTGATGTGGTTGAGAACAGGTGATCCCTTTCAGAAATGGCATCAGGTGTTCTCAAACAGACCCAAGTTTGGGGCAGGAGTTGTCCAGGTTCCCTTATGGGTGCCAGGCTTGAATGAGACTCACATAGAAGAAATTTCTTTATTGGGATCACAAACTAGAATCTACTGCTAACTGTCTCAAGAGCAGAAGGGAAACTATGCCCAGTCCCTGCAGCAAATCCAGAGTGTCATCCTGTCAAAAGCAGAAGTTCATCTGCCCCATGCATAGTTAATAGTAAAAAAGAACAAGCTGTAGCATTGCCTAAATGCTTTATGGGTATGAGGCTCATTTAGCCCAGTGAGGCCATATGGAGTGCTATCGTTATATTGCCTCAAACACTAAAAAGTTTACAATGAGCACAATCTGTCCCCTAGTTGCAAAGACCATTTAACCAACCATCATTGGCTTGCTTGTCACATGTTGTTTTTTAAAAATAATTTATTTTTAATTTGGGGAATAAAACCAGCATTTCTATTACAGTATTAAAAATAATTGCACATGAAACTATGAACCTATTGTGTACAGCTTATTCTTTTAAATATATAATAGTTATGATGTAAAATTTCCCCCCTTCCCCCTGCCCAGCTTTAGACACAGGTTATCAATAGACACAAGCAGGCATATATATGTGAACTTATTCTATCTATACTTTTGTTTATCAGTTCTTTCTCTGGAGGCAGATAGAATCTTTCTTCATATGTCCTTTGTTTATAATTTGTATATTTCTAATTGTCAAAATGGTTTGGGGTCTCCTTAAGAATTTCAGGTGGGAGACTGCGGCGGTAAAGCACAAAATATCCCTCTTTATACGACCCCAGGCCCAGCTGCCCCCTCGGAGAAGCAGAATCTAGGAAAACAGATCCCCAGGTCGAGAGAGGACCGAGTGACGGTCTTAATCAGCAAGTCTCTGGGGGACACAGTCATTCACAGACGGAGGCAGCTCCGGGGTCGCACAGTGGAGAGGGAACGTGGGGCTGGGGTCACAATTATGCCTTTGAAATCCGAGACTTCTATCTCTGTGGAGGTGATCTGACTCTGGGATGGGTTAAAATGACCTTTGGGGAGGGGACTTTGGATGAGTCCTAAATCCAATCGGGGCGGGGCCTCCCCTCCCCTTTCTAGGTCCCAAATTCACTTCTCTCTGGGAGCCAAATGGTTTTCCCCTCCTCCCCTGGATGGTCTGTTACTGAGGCAAGGTGGGGGGAGGAGGGTCCCCCCCACCCCGGAACAGAAATGGGTGCTGTCTTAGAGCAATCTCTCCGCCTTGCTTTTATAGGGCTGGGGCTGCTGCGAGGGGAAGATTTCTGCTTAGGGAAGGGGAAGACAACGACAACAAGTCGTTTTTGGCCCCGACCTTCTTGGGGGGCTCCTCTCAGAGGAAGTCTATAGCTGGATTTCCCAGGGACAGCTTAGCTGGCTTAGCTAGCCGGGCAGAATCCTAACTCCCCGACATGACGTTGTGACGTCAGCCGGTGCAAGCAGCCTGTCCCGGACTGGAGATGGAAAATCTGGGGATCCAGATGTAACCCCAAAATCTAGCAACTCTGGAGGTGGGGGCGGGGGGCTACAGTCCGGTCTCTGGAGGGCATGAGTCACCCAAGGAGGGCCACCTGAAGGCGCCGCTGCTGGGGGCACCGCAGGTGGGCGACGCCTCCGCGGTCTAGGCTGCTCCCGAGCCGTTCTGTGGCTCGTTGCCAAGCCCGACTGCGGGCCCGGAGCCCGGGATGCTCCGGCGGGACCCTGAGCCAACCTCTGCAGAGCGGCAGCTCCCCCCGTAGGGCGGGCCCTCGGCGCCCACGAGCCAATCAGCGTGCTGCCGGGTGATCAGTTTCAGCTCGGTCCATTTCCCCCTCCCAGGACTGCTGCTAGTGGAGGGTTCTAGAGCAGGCTGGGTTCGGCGATCTAGGCCCGGGAGGGCGCAGGCCGGACCCGGGGGAAGGAGGCAGGAAAGGGCTGCGACAGAGAGGAGGTTCCCTTTGGAGCGGAGGGCCTCCGCCCCTTTGGCATCTCGGACCTCCCCCCAGGGAGGGTAGTGGGGGCGCCGTCCTGTTCCGGACAAGGACACTGAGGCTCGCGGAGGAGAAAGGATTTAGAATCGGGCCTCAGAGACGTCCGGGTCCGACCCCCTCCTTTAGCAGCGGAGGAAACTGAGGCTCTCCGGAGAGAACGGACGCGGCCAGAATCACTATTTGAACCCAGGGCCGTCCCTGAGAAGACTCTCCTCGGGACCCCGGACCATCCCCAGAGCACGCGGAGAAACTGAGGCTCGGGGGCTCTGTGGCCGCAAAGCTCAAGGGAGAGTGTAAAGAAGCGGACCTCAGTTTCCCTTTTCTTTAAAGGGCTTGAGCGCGTGCGCACTGATTAAGGGTCTCCCCCCACCCCAAGTCTCCGCTACCCAGAATTCCTCGGGGAGGGAGAAGAGGAGGAGGAGGAGGAGGAATTAGCTGGGTCTCTAGCCTGGGTGGGTGTGGTCACGGGCATCCCGCGAGCGACGCAGTGAGAGGCTCTGTTTTCACTTAGCGCTCCGGGAGGAGGGGGGTCGGGGAAGACGGAGATGGCCGGGGGGAGGGTCCGGGACCGCTGAATGTGCCTATCTAGGGGCTGAGGGGGAAACTAGAGGATCCAGATCTGGGGGTCACTTGTATGCGTACGTGGGAGGGGGTCTGGAGATAGAGGCCCACGTATGGCCCGGAGGGTTCCCAGTGCTGGAAGCTGTCTCGGGGGTCCTGGGGGGGGGAGCAGGCAGGGCGCGGGCCTCTTACCTTGGCTCTCTTTCTCTCTTCCCCCCTCCCCACCCAGCCCATCCGAGGAGAGATGGTCAAGGGACAGAGCAGATCCCGAGCATCATCCCACCAGGTGAGGGGGACCTTCCCCTTTGGCCTCGGGAAAGGAGCAGAAGCCGGAGACGGGGGGAGGGAAAAGGAAAAAAGCGCTTATTATTTACCTGCTAAGCCAGAAATAGTGAAGTAGTGAACTCATCTGATGCTTAAAACCGGGTGAAATAGCAAGGTAGGCGCTATGATGGCCTCTGTTTTACAAACGAGGAGACTGAGGTAAAGTGACCTGCCCAGGATCGGACAGTTAGTGAGTATGTGAAGTCTTTCGGACTCCAGGTCCAAGGCTCCAGATATTGAAGTTCCCAGAAAATTTCCCTGCCTGCTCCTCGGTCCCTTGGGTTTGGTAGGTAGGTCCAAGTGAGGCAAGGGCTGCTATTGGGGGTTCAGGCCGGTTTCTGCCCTGCTTGTCCCCATTTCAGCGTTTCCTCTGTGTGGAATAAGTGGGGCTGTGGTGCCTGGGGCTCAAGCCAGTGTTCAAGACTTTGGAAGTGCGCACAGCCCTGGGGGAAGGCACCAAGAAGTAGCTTGGGTCTCATTTTTTATATTCTATTTGCTTTAAGCATGAGTATTGGGAGAGGGGAGAGGGGAGGGAAGGAAGAGAGAAAGGAAGAGGAGGAGGGAAGAAAAGAAGCAAGGAAAGAAGGGGAAAAGGAAAGGAAGGAGGGAGGGAGAGAGGAAAGAAAGAAGGAAAAGAGAAATGAGGGGAGAGAGAAGGAAGGAAGGAAAAGGAAGGAGAAAGGGAGAAAGGAAGGAAGGAGGAGTAGCGGATATTGCCTATGGATTCTGCTTATTGGTGGCTCTCCAGAACTTCCTTTGAGTCCATTTTTTAAAGCTGACTTTTAAAATTTGATTTTCAGTACCTCCAGAAGAAGATGCCCATCACACAGCAGAACTTAGAAAAGGAAACAAAATTTCCTTTCATTCACTTTCTTAAAACACATGAACTTTCAAAGCTATCCAGTTTGTGCTCCTTTCAGAACATGGATTCTTTCTTGAACCTTTTAACATGAAGTGTAAAGGACCAGACTCATCATGGATGCAAAAATATCATAATTTTGCTTTGAAATATCAATTTTCATCCCATGGCATCTTTTATTTCTTTCTGTCGTGGCTAAGGGAAAATGCTGTGTCAGTGGACAGTGCTGCTTGATTTTCAGGCATTTTCTCTGTTTTTCTGATTTTAAATCTGTCATTCTAGCCTTAAATCCTGGAGAGCTGTGCTTGGGTCATGGGGCCCCATATTCCCATCCAGAGGGATACCTGGGTGAACATTTGACGGCTCTGAGTGCCAGTCCTAATGATGGGTGTGAACAGCTTGGGGGCAGGGGACATCGTGTCTGTTAAAGGCCTCTGGCTCAAGAAGTGAATTGAATCTGGAATCCTGGCAAGTTAGGGATGAATCTATTCATAGCAGGAGGAGACAGTGTGGAGCAGTGGGTACAGTCCTGGATCTGGGTGCAAAGCCCACTTCTGCCCAGTTACTTCCTCTCAATGGGCCTCAGTTTTCTCATTTGTAAAATGATTGTCAAGTTCTGATTAATTCCAGAACTTCCATGCTCTGGTTAGTCCTCCGTCCCGGTAATTTTCTGTAATTGCCAAAAAGAGGAGAATTTCCATGTCATGCTGAGGATGTGAACTGTGGCCGCTGTGAGTGTTTGCAGGGGAAGGTTGGAGAACAGCATGTTATGTTCTTGGGGTTCACTCTGGGAACATCTTGTTAGGGTGAGTAGGAAGTCACAGGACAGAGTCACAGTTTCCTGCCTGAGACAGCCAGTCATAAGGTGTTAAGTCATCCCTAGAGAGCACTCGGGGTGAGTCCCCAGTGAGGATTGCTCCCTGTGACTCCTCTCAGTGTCCATGCCCACCAGGGCTGATCCCTGTCTGACAAGGATGGTTTTGGGGTTCCAGGGACCTGTGGCCTTCAAAGATGTGGCTGTGGTCTTCACCTGGGAGGAGTGGAGAGACCTGCACCCTGAGCAGCAAGACCTGTACAGGGAGGTCATGCTGGAGACTTACGAGATCCTCGCATCCCTGGGTAAAGAGCGCTCAGGCCGGCCCCAGCTGCTGAGGGTCTGGGAGGCTGACCTGGAGCTGGGGCTCGTGGGGAGGGAACCCAGAAGCTGAGAATTGGGGAAAGGGCTTTCTTTGCTTTGTGCAGGGAGGGTGGGCTCCCCATATGCTCCCAGGGACTGATCAGATGATAGAAGACATCCTGGTGGGCCTGCTGTTTCTTGGTCTCTGAACAGGACTCTCAGGTTGCAAACCCGCTGTGATCTCCCGACTGGAGAGGGGAGAAGCACCTTGGAGGCCAGGAAGAGGAAGCCCCCAAAGCCTCTGTGCGGGTGAGTGAGAAATGCCCCGGTCCCAGCCTGCCGCTCCCCCTTCTCACCTTCTCACGCCCCTGGCCTTTTTATTTCCAATGGACATTGTCTGAGTTAGACTTAGAAAATTGAGGTCTTGAGGTCCCTTGGCTTGACCATGCTGCTCTAGCAAAGACAGGATGGGCTAATAGTGCTCTCAGGGGAGACCCGGGAGTGCAGATCCAGCCCAGATGTGTGTGCTTAATCTCTCTCAAATTGTTCTTATAAATCTATGTAAGTGAATGAATTACGTGGACACATTTATATAGAGAACATAAAGCTGCTTTTTTAACACCCAGCACTGTGGATACAGATACAAGCCAAATAGACCGTTCTTGCCCTCAAGAAGCTTACATTCTGATGGTGAAAGACAAAGGTCAATATTAGTGGGGAAATGTTTTCCTTGATTGCTCACATATGACCTATATCACCTCTGCTTATTGTCTTGGGGAGAGGAAAGGAGATGGAGGCAGTGAGAGATTTTGGAATTTTAAAAGTTGTTTTTAAGTATTAAATATTGTTTTTAAATCTAATTGGAGGAAAAGAAAATATTAAAAATGAAAAAAAAATAAAACTAGTGGGATAGAGAAGAGGTAAAGGCTGGGTCACATTTATGGTGACGTGGTTTAGAAATGGCTGGGAAGCATCCCACGGTTGTGGTTCCAGGGAAGGTTATCTATCAAGAAATATTATATAGTTATATTCATTTGGGGGTTGCCTGTGTTTTGAGATGGAGAAATCCAGATATTTTATATATTCTGTAATTGTTTTGAAAGGAGTTTCTTTTTTTCCATCTCTTCGTGCTCTGTTTCATTCATATAGGATGGGGAATGGCTGATTAATACTGTGAGAGATCTAATATCCTGACAGATGTAGAGTTAGTTACTGTTACAACTAATTTATTTATTAATTGTTTAATTTTTCAGTTGAAGATTTTAAAAATTAAATTCACATAGAAACAGGGGCCACTAAATTAAATAAGGTTTCCTGTAGGTTGCAATAGTGAAATTAGACTAAATAATGTATCAAAGAATGACAACAATGAGACGACACACCAAAACTTTTGGGAAAATATGGCCAAAGTAGTACTCAGGAAATTATTTCTCTGGTCACTTTGGGAGAAACAAAAAAAGGACAGATGATGTGTGGAAAAATAAATAAATAAATAAAGGCTATGATCCCCCTCCCCACCCATCAAACCACCAGCTAAAAACAAAAATACAAACTCTGAAAATCAAAGAAATAAGTAAAATTGAAAAGAAAAAAAATCCATTAAAGTTATAAACAAAATTAGTAACAGGATTTAAAAAAACTCATAAAATAAGCCATTTTCTAATGTGATTTTTTTTAAAGAGGAAAAATAAACTTCCGATCAAAAATCAAAAAGAATACACAATCAAAGAAGAAATAAAGGAAATCTGAAACCAGATTAGCCCAATTATGTGCCCAAATTAGAAAACTGCATATTAACATTATCTTTGTCATACTGTATATTTATTTGTTTATTATTTCCCAATTAGAATTTAATCTGCTTGAGCATCCTGGAGGGTGTTGTGATTGGGTTGTGGTTCCTTTGCCTCTTTCACAATTCATAGTTTAGATATCAGACTGATGTTAGTTTCATACGTGTTTGGTCAGCTCTTATTTCTTTATTTTTGCAGACAATTTATGTAATATTAGAATGAATTGTTCTTTGAATTTTTGATAGAATTCACTTATTTTTTATTTTAGTCACTTGATAGTACATCTTGGAGAATTTTTATGGCTTATTCAAATTCCTACTCAGAGATTGGGTTTTTTAATTCTCTATTTCATATTCTGTAAATCTGTGGGCCATATAATGTAAAAATGTATACATTCATTTTATTTATGTTGGCATATAATTGGGCTAATCTAGTTTCTTCTTTGTGTATTCTTTTTGATTTTTTTACTTTTACTCTTTAAAAAAATATCGCATTAGAAAATTGGGGCAGCTAGGTGGCTCAGTGGATAGAGCACCAGCCCTGAAGTCAGGAGGAACTGAGTTCACATGTGGTCTCAGACACTTAACACTTCCTAGCTGTGTGACACTGGGCAAGTCACTTAACCCCAATTGCCTCAGCCAAAAAAATAAATAAATAAATAAAATGGCTTTTTTTGAATTTTTAAAAACAATCCAGCTACTAATTTTGCTTATAACGTCAGTAGATTTTTTCCTTTCAGTTTTACTTATTTCTTTGATTTGTATTTTTATGTTTAGTTGGTGGTTTGATGGTAGGGGACTTGTTGCATTTATTTATTTGTTTGTTTGTTTGTTTGTTTTTAGTGGCCCTAGTCATCTATCTGTCCTTTTTTTTTTTTTTTTCCACCCAAAAGATCCAGAGAAATAATTTCCCAAGTACTGCTTTGGCCATATATTCCCAAAAGGTTTGAGATGTTGTCTCATTGTTGTCATTTTCTTTGATGACATTATCTATTATTTCAACGATGTGTTCTCTGACCCACCAATTCTTTAGAATTAAATTATTTGTTATCTAGATTTGAATCTTTCCTTCAAAAGAATTTTGATGGTTTTAATTTTTATTTGCTCTCATCACCTGTAAAAGATATTTGCAGTTTCAATTTTTTAGTTGGCTTGGTTCTTTTCATTTGAAATGCTTGAATATCACTTTTTCTTACCACATGATTGTGTTCATTTTAATGCGGGTTAAATTATTAAGACTTTCTCTTTTGGAGACCTGAGTTTCAATTGATAAATGATGGACAGAAGCAGCTACACCCAAAGAAAGAACACTGGGAAACGAATGTGAACTATTTGCATTTTTGTTTTTCTTCCCACGTTATTTTTATCTTCTGAATCCAATTCTCCCTGTGCAACAAGAGAACTGTTTGGTTCTGCAAACATATATTGTATCTAGGATATACTGCAACATATCTAACATATATAGGACTGCTTGCCATCTAGGGGAGGGGGTGGAGGGAGGGAGGGGAAAAATCGGAACAGAAGCGAGTACAAGGGATAATGTTGTTTAAAAAATTACCCTGGCATGGGTTCTGTCAATATAACGTTATTATTAAAAAACAAACAAACAAAAAACCAAAAAAAAACCTTTCTCTTTTGTTTTTTGGAGTGTCATATTCTAAGATTTTCTCTTTTTTGTGCTACTTATAGCATAATCTTTTGTGAGTCTGATTGTGGTTCCTTAGTTATTGAATGTTTTCTTTTTGGTTGCTTGTAATTAATTTTTTTTTGACCTGGAAGCTCTGGATTTGGGGCAATTTTGGATTTTTTAATTCTGTATTTCATACTCTGTAAATCTGTGGGCTATATCTTTTTAAAATGTATACATTCATTTTATTTATTTTTGTTGGCATATAATTTGGTGTTTGCAGGTTAGAGTAAACCTGCCTTTTATATTACCATCTCAACTGGAAGAAAGAGATGAATCTTATTGCTTCTGTGAGATAGTATTTTGGGATATTGCTCCTCCAGGCTTTATTAGAGTCTGTGCCTTATATCATCTTTCGGTTCTCTTTTGGCAATATAGCAATATTTTATCATGGATGAATGATAATCATCTTTTATTTTGAGCCAATCAGAGTTAAGGGACCTGCCTAGGGTCAAATAGCTAGTAAGTGTCTGAAGTCAGATTTTAACTCTCCTGACTCTAGGGTTTATGCTCTATCCACTGGAGCACCTAGCTGCCCCTGATAATTATCCCTCTTAATGAAGGAGATGGACTCTAATATGTGAAGCATTCATATTTAGTAAGTAATTGGGACCAGTCAATGTTGACTTTGCTTTTTTCTCCTTTCAGATTTCTGTAAACAGAAGGAGAAGTATCCAACTAAAGAGCTGACTCCAGAAGAGAGCATTTCTGTAAGAGAATTATCCATGCAAAATCTTGCAAAGCATGAAATCTGGGACTCCAGATTTGGAGAAGTCTGGAAATATCCTGTTAGATTAGAGAGACAGATTGAGAGCAAGAAAAGACAATCCAGGCAGCTAACCATAACAGGTGAAAAAACTGATCGTTTTTTCAATGAATACAATCCACTGGAGCAAAGCTCCAGTGTGGAATCATCCTTTAATTCATTGCCAATGATTCGTACAGGAAGAAGTTTTCAGAAATATGCTACATATAGGAAGAATTTCAAACCATTTTCTGACCTAATTCAGTTGAATAGAAACTCCTCAGGGAAGAAGGTTTTTAAGTGTGATAGGTACAGCGATTCCTCTAGTTGTCATCCAGATCCCATTCACTGTCAAAGAAAGCACAAAAATACAAAGTTATTTGAATGTAGTGACTGTGGGAAAGTCCTTGGGAATAGCTCATCCTTAAGGAAACATCAGTTAATTCATACTGGAAATAAACCCTTTGAATGCAATGATTGTGGGAGAGCATTTACTCAGAAGGGAAACCTCACTAAACATCAACGAATTCATACTGGAGAGAAGCCCTTTGAATGTGATGAATGTGGGAAAGCTTTCATTCAGAGGGGAAGCCTTATTGAACATAAGAGAATTCATACTGGTGAGAAGCCTTTTACATGTAATGAATGTGGGAAAAGCTTCAATCGGAAGACAAACCTTATGGGACATAAGAGAATTCATACAGGAGAAAAGCCATACGGATGTAATGATTGTGTGAAAACCTTTAGCAATCGTTCAGCCCTCAGGACACATCAGAAAAGTCATACTTCAAAGAAAAGCTTTGAGTGCAGCGAATGTGGGATGTTCTTTAACCAAAGAGGGAACTTTACCATGCATCAGAGGATTCATTCCAAAGAGAAATTTTTCGAATGTGGTGAATGTAAGAAAACCTTCAGCCAGAGGGAAAGACTTATTGAGCACAAAAGAATTCATACTGGAGAGAAACTTTACAAATGTAATGATTGTGGGAAAGTCTTCAGCAAATGCATGTCCCTCAAAAGGCATCAACTAATTCATACTGGAAAGAAACCATTTGAATGCAGTGAATGTGGGATAGCTTTCAATCAGCGAGGCAACCTCATTAAACATCAGAGAACCCATACTGGAGAAAAAGCCTTTGATTGTAATGAATGTGGGAAAGCCTTTAGCCAGAGAGTTACCCTTATTGAACACATGAGAATTCATACTGGAGAGAAACCTTTCACTTGTAATGAATGTGGGAAAAGCTTTAACTGGAGGACAGTTCTCACTGAGCATAAGAAGATTCATACTGGGGAGAAACCTTATGAATGTAATGAATGTGGGAAAACCTTCAAGAGTACCTCAACCCTTAGATCCCATCAATTAATTCATACTGGAGAGAAACCCTTTGGGTGTCATATATGTGGAAAAGCCTTTAGCCAAAAAGGAAACCTTACCGTACACCAGAGAATTCATACTGGTGAGAAGCCCTTTGAATGTAATGAGTGTGGAAAAGGCTTTGACCGAGGGGCAGCCCTTATTGATCATAAGAGAAGTCACACTGGAGAGAAGCCATATGGATGTGACGATTGTGGGAAAGCTTTTGCTACAGGTTCATCTCTCAAGTCACACCAGATAATTCACACTGGAAAGAGACTCTTTCATTGCCCTCAATGTGGGGTGACATTTAGGCACCGTGTAAATCTTGCCATACATCAGAGAACTCATGCCAGAGAGAAACCCTCTGAAAGCACTGAATGTGGGAAATCCTACAATCAGAAGGGAATCCTCACAGAACACCAGAAAATTCATACTGATGAAAAATAATATAAATGAATGCTTGTGGAAAAACCTTCATCACAATATTGGAAGAAAGCCCTCTCTGTGGAATAACTGTGGAAAGGCTTTCAGTAGCAGTTCATCCCCTATAAGGAATCATAACATTTACTTGGGAAATCAACCTTTTGAGTGTTTTGGGTGAAAATTCTGTGGGAAAATCTTTGACCTATGGGTAATGCTTATTGTATATCACCAGCTGCCTCATAGAGTGAAATCCTTTTGGTTGCAATGGACATGGAGAGACTTTACCAAGAACCTCTCTATTATCAGAGAATTCAGAGTGAAAAGAAATCCTGTGATTGTGAGTAATTAAGGGAAAGCCTTTTTCCTTCATCAGAGAGAAGTGGAAGATGCCAAGGAGAGAAAAATAATCTTTAAGTCACTAATCCTAGCTGAATCTTAGTCATGACATGGATGAAGAAGTTGATATTGTAATTCATGATCCCTGATTTTCCCTAATTGCTAACGACTTCACAAAGGTCATCCTGCTTACATTGTCATAAATTGATGGACAAGTTTATTTAATAGTGAATTCTTTTCCTTTGACTATAAATATGCTTGTAATCATTGACAAGTGGATTCAATAGTTAAAATCTTAAAATTCCTGTAGTAGAAGCAAATTCCAGAACTTGAAGGAAAGCCTTATTCAACTCAAGTAGCCCTTCCTTAGAATCCTCCCTATTCTTATCTTGTTTCCCCTGCCCTGCCTAATAAAGGTATGGTACCACAAAACTGAAGCACCTGTAGACCTTGTGTTACAATTTGACCAATCCCATGCCAGAGACTCCTTTGATTCAAGAATTAAACAGAGAAAGCCAGAGTTAGGGAATGTCAGCAAACTGGATTGTTCCCTTTCGTATTAGTTATGCTCATGACTGGTAGACCTGGCTATGCCAGTTGATCCAAAGATACACTAAAAACTGAGGTAGCAGCAGGTCTGCTCTCCATAAGAGCCTGAAAGCATCAGGTCAGTATTTAATAAACATTTGTTGAATTGAATAATTTGTCTTTGACTCTCTGTTCTGGACCATGCCTCATGGGCACCATCCAATTTAACCCTTTAGAAGCCTTTAATTGTGTCCCTCAACCTGTCCTCTCCCCATGCTAGAGCCTTGCCATCCATGTGTGTAATAGTAAGTTGACAAATGATCTTCCTCCTAATGTCCTAATCAATTGGGGACAAGAGAATACAAGAGAGTGCCTACTCTCACAGAGCTCACAGTCTAATGGAAGTATGCACAAATGGGGAACATATAACAATGATGCAGTAGAAATTGAAGATAATCTGGGAGGGGAAGGCCCTAGCAGCTGAGGTGATTGGGAAAAGCCTCCTGCTGAAGGTAAGGTTTGGGATGAATCTTGAGGCAATTCAGAGAAGCTAAGAAGAGGTGAGGAAAGCAAAGCATTGCTTTATCAATATAATCAAACTCAATAAATTTGTCAACATAATAAAACTCAATAAATGAAAAAAATCTGAAAAAAAAAGGATATCTAGATTGAATTCATACTGAAAATCCTCTAATGTGCATGGGGCACAGTCAGGCCAAAGACCGAGATGAGAGGTGGAGTATTATGTGAGGAAAAGCAAGTAGGCAATGATAGCTGGATCAAAAAGGAAATAAGGGAGGGAGAGAGGGAAGGAGGAAGAAAAGGAAGGACAAAAAACAAAAGAGGAAAGGGAAAAAAAGAAAGGAAAGAAAGGAACTAGGGAAGGACAAAGGGAAATGAGGAAAAAAGGAAGGAGGAAGGGAAGAAAGGGGATAGGGTCTTAAATACCTACTTTTGTCAGGCCTAACACAGACATGGAACACAGACAAAAAAGGAAAGAGGGAAGAAAATAGTAAGGAAAGAAAGGAGCTAAGGAGGGACAAAGGGAAATGAGAGGGGAAAAAAAGGAGGAAGGAAGGAAAAGGAATAGGGTCTTAAATGCCCATTTTTGTGCCAGTACTGTGCTAGGCACAGTTTATCTACAAATATTGTCTCTTCAACATTTTCTCTTAAACAGGAGAAAGGTGAAAAAAGGGGCTGGTTATGGAAGGATTGGGATGTTTTTTATCCTAGAAACAACAGAATCCTGAAATTCACTTAATGAAAATCAGAGCTTGCTTAGGGAAATAACTTTGGAAGCCCATCAGTGGAGGACAGATTAAAGTGTGAACAAGGGGTGTCATGGTGCTCCTTGGCAATCAGATGAAACCCTTCTCAAAATCAAGTTTTGAGATGAACAAAAACAATATTTGACTACAACGAGTTAATAACTCTTAAATTGTTGGAAGGATCCTTAGAAGCCAACTGTCCAAGCCGGTCATTTTGCTTTTGAGGAAATGTGGCCCCAAGACCTATCTACTGTGCTTGACCATTCAATCATCACAACCAGGATCTGAAGGCAAACACTGGAACACCAAAGCCATCCCGTTTCCTATTTGACTATAATGGTATTTTTATCAATATAATCAAACTCAATAAATTTGTCAATATAATAAAACTCAATAAATGAAAAAAATCTGAAAAAAAAAAAAGGACATCTAGATTGAATTCATACTGAAAATTCTCTAAGCTTTGTGTGGGAAAGTTACCTTGCGATTCTGTGTCCCCTTGGATGATTTTGACAGTTTTTGTTGTTTGGGGTCCACAGATGCCATGTACTGTGGATCGTTCCCAAGAAACTGGAGGATGGAGCTTACAACTTGTTCATATGTCATTTTGTGGATCTCAGCCGCAGAGGGATAAATTGGGTGCGTTGTAAGAGCGGTCTTGTTATTTGAGCTTCTTGGAACACCTGCATGGGAAGAAATAGAGCAATTAATCAATTGGCCAAGAATCAGCAAGATCTGTGTTGAGGGCATTGTGCCAGGTACGGGGATGGACAAGAGCTCTGGATATGAACGAGTCCCTGCCTTTGAGGAGTTTGCATTCTGTCTATGGAGTACTGACACACACTTCTCAAAGTATGTGCAAAAAAGGGTCCTAAGTAGCCACAGGAAGTCTGGGGTGGGGGATAAACATGGTGATTTGATTGAGTTTTTAAGTCCGCCAGAAACTTCTTTATTGAAGTGAGGGAGAGAAAGAGCATTCCAGGCACAAAGTACAACCAGTGGAAAGGCAGAGTGTCATATACATAGGGAATGGCAAAAAGGGTCAGTGCGGCTGGTCAGTAGAGAGTGAGAAGGGGAGTGATTATATTCAGGAAGGAATCAGGTTGGGAAGAGATTGAAATGCCATCAAGAGGAGTTCATAAGTGATTTGGGGCAGTAGAGAGCTCCTAGATATTTTTTTTTTTTAAGCAGGGCAATGATGCAGTCAGACTCATGCATTAGGAAAATCATATTGGCAGCTATGTGGAAGATGGATTGGAGAAAGAAGAGACTGAAAAATAGGAAGAGATGGGAATATAGTCTGATTGAGAGGTGATGATCCCTTGATTTAGCGTCAGGTCCTGTGATTTGAGGGAAAGGGATAGAAACGTTTGCTAAATGCCTATTTATTATTATTATTATTTTAATATTTTATTTAATAATAACTTTATGTTGACAGAATCCATGCTAGGGTAATTTTTTTTAACAACATTATCCCTTGTACTTGCTTCTGTTCCGATTTTTCCCCTCCCTCCCTCTACCCCCTCCCCCAGATGGCAAGCAGTCCTATCTATATATGTTAGATATGTTAAATGCCTACTATTTGATCAGCTAAGTGCTTTGGGTGGAGTTACAAATGAAAGCACAAGCTAATCCCTGTCTTTGACGAGCTCATAATCTAAATAGAAAAAAAAACAATTATATACAAACAAATTATAAATAGGTTAAGTAAGAAAAAACTAAAAAAATGAAGGCAATAAAAATAAGAGGGATTAGAAAAGCCTTCCTGTGGAAGGTGGGATTTTAAGGACACTGAAAGGAAACCAAAAGAGAGAAAAGAGGGAATTCTGAAGATGAATGATAGCCAGTGAAAATGTCCAATCTGGAGGTGGAGTGTTTTGAAGGAGGAACAACAAAGAAGCCAGTGACTATGAATCAAAGAGTAGGTGGAGAAGCTGGGCAAGATGACTGGAAAGGTAGGAGGTGCTAGATTCTGAAGGGCTTTGAACACCAATCAGAGGGTTTTATACTTGATGCTGAAGGTAATCAGAAGCTACTGGAGTTTACTGAATGTGGGAATGATGTGATCAAATGCGTGCTTGAGGATATATTGTAGAGATAGAATATTGGGTATATGTACTAAGTATGTGCTTTTCAAGGGTCAAGAATTCATAAAGAAGCCTTGATGGATGGCTTGCTTTATACATGTGGATGAAGAACTGAATTGAGGAGCCTGAGGCCACAGAAGTTATAAAGACTCAAACCTTTGTCTTCCAACTGATAATCAACCATCAGAGCCCTCATGCCTCCAGTTCAGGTGTGTCATCAAGGGGCAGGGGCGGGTGAAGGAAGAACTGAGTCAGAACTCAAACTTTTATGAATTCCTTCCCAACTCAGATGTTCTCTGACTTTAGGCCTGTGGTTCAACTGTATATTCTCCTGTCACTGAATGGATTATCAGGTTCAAGGAATAAATCTTATTAAACGGCTTCCAGGATTGGGCTTTAGAATTTTACCTTGTGATTGATCAGCATTTTGTGCAATTCCGGGGTCCTGTCTCCAAGTTCTTGAGGAGTTGACGGATGGCATCTCAGGTCTCAGAAGTGCCGGGTCCTTTTCTTGGCCCTGAAAACGGAGCTGGCTGGTCTGCTGAGGCCTCTTGGGAAAGCTGGCTGGCTGATTGCTGGGCATGATGGCCTCTGGGTGTGGATGCTGGGGGGGTTGTTTTTGTTTTTTCCTAGAATTAATGGTCAAATTGGCTTCACCTGAATTGGAAAAAAATTAAAAATCAGTATTCCCTTTTCAATTCAAAGGCTATACTTTTGCATGAAGAAACACCTGAAAAAAAAAAGAAAATACGTCTCACCCCACCAATCTAAATGGTTGGAAGTTTCTTTTCTTTTTTTTTTTGATTATCTCTACCACCTCTCACTTACAACATCATTTCCTCCTCTGAGTTAAAGTTACTGGTGCTCCTGGTGCAGCCTCCTGCTTCAGTTTTTGGCTTCTTGAGGCAGACTGATCATATTCAAGGTCTTTCTTGCTACTTTGCTACCTGGTAAAGAACCCTGCATGTAGCAGGTACATCATCTACTTCATGAGTTGTGTTGTCCAATGAAATCAAATTGAGTGATCAGGGAAGACTCTTTAGACATTTAAAAAAGATTTATGTGAGAACTATTTTGAGCACTTCATCAATTGAATCAATAATTATATATATTTCTAATTCTTACATATATTTGTTAAATATATTTTTATTCTTATATATATATACTTCATTAACTTACATTTTTACCTCAATTATATATAGAGATAGATAGATGGATAGATAGATATCAGATTGCTTGCTATCTTGGTAAGGAGATCTTATTCGCATATATATATTTCATTAACTTATAATTTTTTCCTCAATTATATATATGCATATATATCAGATTGCTTGATGTCTTGATAAGAAGATGATAAAGGAAGAAGTGAGAAAAAATTTGGAACATAAAATCTTATAAAAATAAATGTTGAAAACTACCTTTACCTGTATTTGGAAAAATAAAATACTTTTCCAGGGGGAAAGTCCCTTAAAAAAAAGAAAAATAATGCTTGTTCCTTGTCTCAAACCCTTGTCTTCCAAATGATAATCAGCCATCAGAGCCCTCATGCCTCCATTTCAGGTGTGTCATCAAGGGGCAGGGGCGGGTGAAGGAAGAACTGAGTCAGAACTCAAACTTCTATGGAATCCTCCCCAAGTCGGATCTTCTCTGACTTTAGGCCTGTGGTTCAATTATATATCCTCCTGTCACTGAATGGATTATCAGGTTCAAGGACTAAATGAAAAATCAGAAAGCATTCCTAAAATGTGGGGATCTTATTAAACGGCTTCCAGGATTGGGCTTTAGAATTTTACCTTGTGATTGGCCAGCATTTTGTGCAACTCCGGGGTCCTGTCTCCAAGTTCTTGAGGAGTTGACTGATGGCATCTCAGGTCTCAAAAGTGCTGGGTCCTTTTCTTGGCCCTGAAAACGGAGTTGGCTGGTCTGCTGAGGCCTCTTGGGAAAGCTGGCTGGCTGATTGCTGGGCATGATGGCCTCTGGGTGTGGATGCTGGTGGGGTTGTTTTTGTTTTTTCCTAGAATTAATGGTCAAATTGGCTTCACCTGAATTGGAAAGAAATTAAAAATCAGTATTCCCTTTTCAATTCAAAGACTATACTTTTGCATGAAGAAACACCTGAAAAAAAGTAAATGCGTCTCACCCCACCAATCTAAATGGTTGGAAGTTTCTTTTCCTTTTTTTGATTATCTCTACCACCTCTCACTCACACAACATCATTTCTTCCTCTGAGTTAAAGTTACTGGTGCTCCTGGTGCAGCCTCCTGCTTCAATTTTTAGCTTCTTGAGGCAGACTGTTCATATTTAAGGTCTTTCTTGCTACTTTGCTACCTGGTAAAGAACTCTGCATATAGCAGGTACATCATCTACTTCGTGAGTTGTTTTGTCCAATGAAATCAAATTGAGTGATCAGGGCAGACTCTTTAGACATTTAAAAAAGATTTATGTGAGAATTATTTTGAACACGTCATCAATTGAGTCAATAATTATATATATATTTCTAATTCTTACAAATATTTATTAAACATATCCTTATTCTTTTATATATAATATAAATATATTTCATTAACTTACATTTTTACCTCAATTATATATAGAGATAGATAGATGGATAGATAGATATCAGATTGCTTGCTATCTTGGTAAGGAGATCTTATTCTCATATATATGTCTTCAGGACCATTGACAGACCCCAAATTTACTAAGTGTGTATTTTTCAAGGGTCACGAATTCACATAGAAGCCTTGATGGATGGCTTGCTTTATACATGTGGACGCAGAAATGAATTGAGGGGCCTGAGGTCACAGAAGTTATAAAGACTCAAATCCTTGTCTTCCAACTGATAATCAACCATCAGAGCCCTCATGCCCCCATTTCAGGTGTGTCATCAAGGGGCAGGGACAGGGGCAGGGACAGGGGCAGGGGCAGGGACAGGGGCAGGGACAGGGACAGGGGTGGGTGAAGGAAGAACTGAGTCAGAACTCAAACTTCTATGAATTCCTTCCCAACTCGGATGTTCTCTGACTTTAGGCCTGTGGTTCAACTATATATTCTCCTGTCACTGAATGTTCAAGGAATAAATGAAAAATCAGAAAGCATTCCTAAAATGTGGGGATCTTATTAAACGGCTTCCAGGATTGAGTTTTAGAATTTTACCTTGTGATTGACTAGCATTTTGTGCAACTCCAGGGTCCTGTCTCCAAGTTCTTGAGGAGTTGACGGATGGCATCTCAGGTCTCAGAAGTGCTGGGTCCTTTTCTTGGCCCTGAAAACGGAGCTGGCTGGTCTTCTGAGGCCTCTTGGGAAAGCTGGCTGGCTGATTGCTGGGCATGATGGCCTCTGGGTGTGGATGCTGGGGGGGTTGTTCTTGTTTTTTCCTAGGATTAATGGTCAAATTGATTAAATTGGCTTCACCTGAATCAGAAAGAAATTAAAAATCAGTATTCCCTTTTCAATTCAAAGTCTATACTTTTGCATGAAGAAACACCTGAAAAAAAGACAATGCGTCTCACCCCACCAGTCTAAATGGTTGGAAGTTTCTTTTCCTTTTTTTGATTATCTCTACCACCTCTCACTTACATCATTTCCTCCTCTCAGTTAAAGTTACTGGTGCTCCTGGTGCAGCCTCCTGCTTCAATTTTTGGCTTCTTGAGGCAGACTGTTCATATTCAAGGTCTTTCTTGCTACTTTGCTACCTGGTAAAGAACCCTGCATGTAGCAGGTACATCATCTACTTCATGAGTTGTTTTGTCCAATGAAATCAAATTGAGCGATCGGGGCAGACTCTTTAGACATTTAAAAAAGATTTATGTGAGAATTATTTTGAGCACTTCATCAATTGAATCAATAATTATATATATTTCTAATTCTTACAAATATATATTAAATATATTCTTATTCTTATATATAATATAAATATATTTCATTAATTTACATTTTTACCTCAATTATATATAGAGATAGATAGATGGATAGATAGATATCAGATTGCTTACTATCTTGGTAAGGAGATCTTATTCTCATATATATATATTCATTAACTTATAATTTTTTGCCTCAGTTATATATATGAATATATATCAGATTGCTTGATGTCTTGATAAGAAGATGATAAAGGAAGGAGTGAGAAAAATTTGGAACATAAAATCTTACAAAAATAAATGTTGAAAACTACCTTTACCTGTATTTGGAAAAATAAATTACTATTGAGGGGGGAAAGTCCCTTAAAAAAAAGAAAGAAAAATAATACTTGTTCCCTTGATTTCTATCATCTTCAGAAATTTTAACATTTAAAAATGTCTTCAGGACTACTGACAGAAGCCCAAATTTACTAAGTGTGTATTTTTCAAGGGGTAAAAATTCACATATATGTATATATGCATATATAACTGAGATAAAAATTGTAAGTTAATGAAAAATTGAAAATAATACCAGTCAATAATTGAAGTAATAATGCAGAAGGTATGATGAAAAAGTAATGATAATGATTATTAGAACTAAGGAAGAAAGGGCAGCTACGAGGGGCAGTGGATGAAGCACCAGCTGTGAGGTCAGGAGGACCTGAAGTCAAATCTGACCTCAGACACTTAACACTTCCTGGCTGTGCGACTCTGGGTAAGTCATCTAACCCCAATTGCCTCCAAAAAAAAAAAAAAAAAAAAGAAGGAAGGAGGAAAAAAGAAGAACAAGAAATAATAATAATTATAACTAGCATATATCATGTGGAGGCATGTAAAGGGCTGAAACTCTGAGTAGGTACACTGAGGTCGGACAACCGAGCACTTAAGGCTAACTACCGATTGGACAATACTTTTTTAGCATATGCTTGGAAAATGGTCCTTCCCACTATTCTGTGCTGGCTCGATAATTGGAGTATACAAAGAATTGTGAAAAGGATTAGGGGGTAGAGTAAGACAAGCCAGAGTCACTTTGGTAGTAGACGAGGAGAAGGGAGGTCGTGGAGAACTTGCGTCCATCCTGTTTACTTCTACCCCTAAAGACCAAGAATTAAGACCAAGGACTTTTGCGTATCCTGACTCCGGCTGATTCTGGGGCATCCAGGGTGCTAACTCGGTCTTCACAGAGGCATTTAAGGCTTTAAAAATTATTATCTCATCTGATCCTCATAACAGCCCTGGGAGATGGTTGTTATTCTCATATGATGATGAAAGTTAGGGAAGCAAAAATTAAAATTCCTGCTAAAAGTCACCCAGCTAGTGCCTGAGGTGGATTTGAATTCACATCTTTCTGACCTCATCCCCCGGACTTTATGTGCCGAGACCCAGCTGCCTCCTTCATGCCCACGGTTTCCCTTCTTAGTCAGTCCACTTGCACAGCTCTTCAACAATGCCCCATGTCCTCCTTATCAGCACAAATCCACAAATACTCATTTCAAAGAAAATCCATTAAGAGCTCTGTCCTCTTGCCCACTTTAAGTAGCAGATTCCCTGTCAAACTTCCCCCTCTCTTGCCTGCTTTTCTATAGTCTCTGCGGAAAATATCTCTCCTTTCTGTTCTATAGTCCCACCACTGACATGTGGACCCAGTGGATAAAACACTGGACCTGGAGCAAGGAAGAACTAAGAGAAATCTGGCCAGACACATTTGTTTCCTAGATTGTGACTATGTGCAACTCACTTTACTTTGGTTAGTCTCAATTTCCTCATCTGTAAAATGGGATCATAATACCAACCTGGTAGGATTGTTATAAGGATAAACTGTGCAACCTTTGTAAAGCATTTGGAAGAGTGCCTAGCATACAGTGGTCTCTTTATAAATGCTTATTCCTTTTCATTTCCCCATCCCCAAAACATCCTTATGACTATGGAGGGACAAAGTCTTATTTTGCTCATGTTACAGAGAAGAAAACTGGCCCAGTGAGCAAAAGAGGTTTCTTCAAGGTTCCACAGCTAGGAAGACGCAAGGTCAGGATGAAAACCCTTAATTTTTGAGTCTATCTTCAGTACCATTTACATAAAAATGGTTTTGGATTTTTCCTCAGAAACGGGGGCTCCTGTTACTTTTGAGTTATTGCCCAGGGCTTCCCAAATGACCATTGATGGCTTCAGCCAAATTGGTTCTATATCTATCCTACAGAAATATGGAGCCATATAACAGGATCCATTGGATCAATGAAACACTTACCAGATAAGGAGTATCTTTTTTCTGGAGAATTTTGCTGAGGTGATTCTTGAGATATTTTGAGGGAGAGCAAAACGCCACTTCTCTAAATTGGGATGTAGAGAAACTGCCAGTGATTCTCAATGTGGCCTGAGGCCCATTTATATGGAGGCTAGCAGAGACAGCAGGAATTCTGGGATTTCTTCTCATCTGTGGAGTTTATACATTGAGGAACAATGGAAGGTGTGAACTTACCGACTTTGTTGTGCAACTGTGTTAGACCCTCAGGAAGTAAGTTTCTTTCTCTCTACCCTTTTTAATCACACAATTGATTTGATTTGTCAGCTTTTTCTAAATATACAAGTTTTTTCTTCTCTTTTTTAATTTTTTGGTTTCTCTTTTATTAATCTGCTTCACTGATGGGCATGATTTTTCCTTCATAACTGTTTTCCTTCAGTTACCAGCGGCTTGTAATTTCCCTTAGATACATCCCATTTCCTTCATTTAGGGAGCATTCCAGGACTTTGTATTGAGAGAAAACCTTGGGGATGAACCTCTAGAGTAGGATGATGTGGATGGGACCATGTCTCAAGGTCAGGTATAAGAACTGGGGTTCTTTTTTCTTGGAGGAGAGAAAATTGAATGTGGCTTGTTTGTTATTTTCAAACAGTTGAAGAGGGAGTGCCCAGTGTGGAAGTGATTCACCAAAGAGGAAAGCTCAAAAATTAAGATGTGGAATTTGCAAAGAGGAATATTACAATTCAAAAAACAGGAAAGCTATCTTTTAGAAAGATTCAAAATACGTAAGAGCTTCTGAAATTCATTATGAGGCATTGGGCTCCCCTTCACTGGGGGAGATCAATCTGAAGCTGGAAAGCTATTTGTGAGATAAGATCACAAGACTCACTTCAGGGCTGGCGCTCTATCCACTGCACCACTTAGCAGCCCCTTTACTGAAATGTTTGTTTATTATACCATATAGGACCAAACAGAATAAGTACAAGTACAAGCCAGCCCTTCCCATTGTTGAAGACATTCATCATGCTCCACCCAGGTCTTTTCTTCTCTACACTGATTAGACCTGATTCCTTTAGCTGGTCACTGATGCAAGGCTCTTCACAATTATTGTTGATCTCTTCGAACAGCCTCCAGCTTATTAATGTCCTTGCAAAAGTCAATACATAATTTTAGGTGAGCTTTTATGAGGGAAGAAAAATGGGGTATAATACCTTGAAGTAGTTCCTAAATTGTTAGAATGGGAAATGGGAAAAACATTTGAAAAAGGAAAATAGAATAGAGAATACTAATATTTCTGTATGTTTTACTCTGGGGTAGGCAGTTCAAATGTGACTCTAAACATTTACTAGCTGTTTGACCCCAGTGAACTCACTTAAAGTCTATTAGCTTGAGTTACTTCATTGTTCAAAACAGTATAATAACACCATTTGCTTCCCTGAACCAGTATGAGGCTGATAAAAGTTAGTGTTCATAGAGTACTTTGCAAAGCAAAAGGCCTTCTATAAATATACTCTTAATTAATTAATCATTAATAATCTTACTTAGGGATTGTATATTATCATCTTTATCCTAATGGATAAACTGGATGTAACCATGAAAATAATCTTGTCTGAAATATTCCATATAATGAACATGTTTCACTAGAAAAAGGGGAATAGTTGCCTTGGAATTGTCTTTGGGGATGTCTTCCTCAGTGAGATGATTGGTTTTCCTTCTAAGCACAGTCATTTAATTTAGTATCCAAGATGCATTTGCATTGGGTTAAGTGCTATTCAGTTGGAAGGTGGTTGCTGATTTTATCAGCACAATGCAGAGGGGATAGCAGCTCAAGTATTACTTGAAATAGGCAGCTTCTACCATGTCTCTAAACTACCAGATTCTCTGTCACTGCAAGTCTGCAATTCTGTCATTTCACCATATCATTCTCTGCACATGGATTTCATCATACAACTCAAGAAATAAAATGAACAGAGACAATGTAAGATAAAAAAGGAATCCACTGAAAATCCCCAAGAATTGGGGGGTAGAATTTGACCTATGGATTGAGCATTATCTTCTGTAACTCCGCCCCAGAAACTCTCAGGAACCACTAAGTGTTTGGATTTCTTCCTTATTCTGTTCAGGTCAAATGTCTTCTGTAAGTTTAAAACCCCCATTTTAATTCTAAAAGATTCTTAATAGGTTGTCAAGCTTGGTACATTTAGGAGACAGAAAGCACAAGTAATTCATGCCTTGATTGGGATATATAGTCCCCGAGTATAAAGTCCTGGGGAAGACAGCTGTTCCAACACAACTCTTAACAGTTCCCGGGTTTCCCCTCTCTCTTAGACTCTATCTAACAGGTTGGAACTCTCTTACTCTCTTCATCTTGTCTCCTGATTTGCTATTACTTTGCTTCATATTGGAACCTTCATGCTTGATTTTCCATTTCTTGATAATAGGTTCCTTGATTTTTTTAACTTTTTTACTTTCTTACCTGATAGAGTGTTCTAAAGAGAACCAGTGGATAACATGTATTTGAAATGGAACTGAAAAATAAGGATCGACCCTTTGGGGATTTCAAATAGAGTTAAGTGGAGAAGTTGTGAACATGTAATTGGTTTCATCCTTTGACACTGGAATTGAAGATAGAACTGAAACAGTTGCCAAGACAGATGCTTTTTTAAGCTTGAACTCCCTTTCCCTGTGATCCTGGATCTATTTGTGGAAGCTTGTACTCCCAGCTAGGAAAGGGGAACCTTTTGAATTAAATGTTCTTTCTATACCATCGGAGTAAATACAAGTTTCTAAAAAATCTAATAGTTCTTTTGGCTAATTAATGTTGGGAGTGGATGCCATGACTTGCAAGTGAATTGGATTTAAATGAGTCAGGGCTGGGCCAAGTCGCCAGCCTTTCACCTCCAGAACCCTCTGGGTCCAATGGCCAGATATAAAACAAGATGATTGGAAATAGTCCCTGGTGCAGTGGAAGACCTTGGCCTTTTAATACTAAAGTCTTTCCTAGGTCTCAGTTTTACTAAGACAATGCTCAATTAGTGAGTAAGGCTAAGTAAGAAATGAGGCAGAGAACTGCCTCTTTCACAGGCTGTTACATCATACATCAGAGCCCCAATCTGAAAGTGTGAATGGGAGCTGGAAGAGTGATCCCAAAGACTGTTATGTTGGAATGCAACCCCATATCCTTCATCATTTTGTGAAATTATGATTCAAACATTTTTAAAATGAATAGATGTCAGAAAATTCTGTAAATTGACAGAAAAAAGATAATCAAAATAGTCAACGAATTGATAACCACCTCCATTTTCCTAAATTTCTATCTGCCATCCATCTCAGCCCCCAAAGATGGATAATGCGACATTTCTTATTCCCTGTACACGAATGCTAACATTCATTTCCCCAATCACAATCCCCTGCCCTTACGTGTCTCCTTGCACTTTATTCCTGCTCACCCCAGTGATTGTCTTCCTCATATTCTCTAACCCTATCCCATCCTCCCTGTCAGCCATCCCAACATCTCTTTTCTGGCCTCTCTTTATAGTCTGAACTCTAATGTAACTCAACTCCCCTGTTCATTAATCTGTGCCCTCATTTTCCTTGCCCCTGTCCTTCTACCACTCACCTAGTGGGTCTCAGACAAACATCAGCCTCAGTCTTACTCCTTAGCCAGCATAAAATCATATCTCTTAGCCAAATACATAGACCACGAATCAAAATCTTGTCACCCACACCAGGCCCTCAGTCCTACATTATTCTCTTATTTAGTCCTTTCAATGCCCTCCAGCAGGGGCGGGGAACCTTTTCGTTATTTATACCATCATTCCTGGGCCATGAAAAATTATCAACTTACCTGACTTTCAGCTCATCATTGTCTATGGCTGCCTTAGCAAATGATTTCCCGGGCCTTATTCAGCCCACGGGGCCGGAAGTTCCGCACCCCTGGCCTAAAGGAACTGTTTTTGAAACCTGCTCTAACACCACCTGTTCCCTAGCCAGAGAAAATGGATGGCATCCATCCAGAACTCTGTGATCTCCCTAACTCCCTACAGCTGATCTCAAAAATTTCACTATACTCTATCTCTCCACCCAGGAAAATCCCTCTCCTTGTGCCTTTTATCCCTACTTTTCTCCTGTGCTGGTACAGCTAGTACTATCTGGTCGACACCCTCCATCTTTGTCTGGGTATATCACAGAGAACCAAACTTGGTTACTTCTTGTAGATCCCAGGTGTTTCACTGCCATTCACCCAGAACAAATCTGGGCCCAGCTGAAAGAGCTCAGGAGAAACCAAAAAAAATCAGAAATCAGGAGACACTTTCTGATCTATTGGTCATCCCTCAGTCTATTGGTCTATTAGCTCAATCCCTCTGCCAATATAGCAGATCAATGCAGACAAATATACTTTTTCTCAGCTAGAGCACCTTCTCATAGTATGCAGAGGAAAGGAAGGGGCTGACTCTTCTCTAGGTCTTGAGTATTTTCAGAATGCTTGACCTGCATCATCTTACTTCAATCCCCAAACAACCTTAGGAAATAGAAAACATCGTATTATCCCCAGTTTACAAGGGAGAAAAGAAAGCTACTAAGAGGCAGGTCCAGCTCTCAAGCAAAGGTCAATCTTCTCTCCAGCAAGAGCAGTTTGGTTAGCAGTTGGTGTGTTCCATGGGCTCCTGAAATGAGCCAGGATTTCTCCTTCCCAAGTGGATCCGTTTCTATCTAATACAAAGTACTCAATTCCTTGTTAACTGATACACTATTCAGATCATTATATATAGACAGATCATGAGAGATATAAATGACAAGTAGAGAGAATGGTGGATAGATGTATGTAGCGGTAGAGAGACTGATACACTAGAGATATAATTAGCTAGATAAGATGATAGACTGATAGATTATAGAGAGTTGGTGCTAGGCCAGTGGAGAAGAAGAAGAAGGAAAAGAAGAGGAAAGAGGAGAAGATTATGAGAAAGACAGATATAAAGGATAGATAGATCTTGATACAGCTGATAGATTGAGAGAATACAGATAGTTAAAGATAGATAGTATAGCCAACTCTCTCGATGTTCCTAGTTGTTAAATCTGAGTTTTCATTATTCATTAACTGATGATTGTAATTAATCACCAGTCACTGGTAATGGTAATTTGTTTCCGATACAGAAGCCGGGTCCTTAGGAGATGTCTCTGACTCCCTCTGCAATCAGTGTCACTAATCCAGCAGGTGACAAGATAATCACTGCCCTGGGATAGGGGAGCTCAGGGAGCCAGCCCCAATAACTATCCCCTCCCATTGCCCTGCCTGCCTCCTCAGGAGCAGACAGCAGGAGAGGGTTCTGGCTTGTGACCGCGGGTGCTGCCTTCGGGGAAGGTCAGGATAGAGTGGATGGAGAGCAGACCTGCGCTTTCTCTGTTATAGTGACCCACTGGTCAGGAGCTCTCTCCACCGAGCCATCTACACCCAGCAAGAGGACTGTGGGAATGGAGTGTGGATCACAACAGCATTCTCACTCTTTTTGTTGTTGTTCATTTGCAGTTTGTTTTCTTACTCATTTTCTTTCCTTTTTGATCCGATATTTCTTGTGCAACAAAATAATTATACAAATATGTTTACATACATTGAATTTAACATATATTTTAACATATATTTAACATTAAAAAAAAGAATACAAATTGATACCTCTGGGAGAAAAAAAAGAACTCTACCAGAGTGGGGGACTTGTAGAAAGGCCTGGGGGCCCTGAAATGTCAAGCGGCTCCCCAGCTGTGTTGTAAGAAGAGGTTCTTCCTGGGTCTTCCTGCCTCCCTAGCCCCCTGGCTATGATGTCTTATCACCGGACTATTCTGTAAGTACCACAAGGGAAGGGTATCTTAGGGATGTCTACCATGATACTGCTCATTCAGTGGGCACTTTATATGTGTCCGACCTTGCTCCATCTGAGCTGAGCATATTTCTGTGCAGGGAGAGCTTGTGACACGGGGTTCTAATCTCAGGTTCTAGTCCTTCCCCTTGTAATGGGAACCTAGAAAGCTTGGTTACTTCTGCCCAGGAGTCCCTGGGATCAGGAACTCAGGAATTCAAGTCAGTGGCTACTTAACCCAGTGCCCTGCACACTGAAGGGCACTTCATATTGTAATTAATGATATCAATTTGATAGCCTCTTCTCGTTAAAGAGAAAAAGATGCCCTTTGTTTCAGACAGGGGGATGAGCAGCTGCTCCAGCCCCTCCAGGCTCTGTCAAATGTCACTTATTCTCTGCTTTCCAATGGAATATGGGAGCTGGGTTGGGCTCCTGTCTGAAGAAACTTCCTATGGGAGAATGGTCCTCATTGAGGCAGTGTGGTGTAGTGGATGGAACACTGGGCTTGGATTCCACACTATCTGGCTTTGAATCCTGCCTTAGATACTTACCAGCTGTTTCACTCTGGGCAAGCTACTTCATGAGTCTCTTCTTTATTTTTCTCACAAGTAGAAATGAGGAGGCTAGTCTTTTCTTTTCTTTTTTTTTTTTAATAATTTTTTATTGATAGAACGCATGCCAGGGTAATTTTTTACAGCATTATCCCTTGCATTCATTTCTGTTCCGATTTTTCCCCTCCCTCCCTCCACTCCCTCCCCCAGATGGCAAGAGTCCTTTACATCTTGAATGGGTTGCAGTATATCCTAGATACAATATATGTGTGCAGAACCGAACAGTTCTCTTGTTGCACAGGGAGAGTTGAATTCAGAAGGTAGAAATAACCCGGGAGGAAAAACAGAAATGCAAGCAGTTTATATTCATTTCCAGTGTTCTTTCTCTGGGTGTAGCTGCTTCTGTCCATCTTTGATCAATTAAGGCTCTCTTTATCGAGGAGATCCACTTCCATCAGAATACATCCTCAAACAGTATCATTGTTGACGTATATAATGATCTCCTGGTTCTGCTCATTTCACTCAGCATCAGTTCATGTAAGTCTCGCCAGTAGGAGGCTAGTCTTGATGGCCTGAAAACCAGAGCTTTCTTCAGGGATATTGTGGTGTTCTCTTTTTTTATAATATAAATGATGGTTCTCTGGGAGCAGGTTTCTTGGGGAGGGGAGGTTTTCTGGAGGCAGCCTTAGTTTCAATTAAAAGTAATAATCACCTCAAATGTAGCCAGTTGATAAAATCCAAACGTTTATTTTCTCCTTCCAAAATAGCCCAGATAGTTTTTCTTAGAGGCCTGTCTTTCTGCTTGGTTCCAAGAGCTCTTGCAGTTGTCCTTTGCCTCTGCTTTCTTCAGCCTCCAGATAGCACAAAGGTGGAAGAAGGAATGAATCTGACTCCTCCTCCTAGAGTGGGCTTGTGGGCTTCTTCCCAGAGTCCTCTCTGGCCCTAAGAGCTTCTTGCTTATATGAGCTCTCTAAAGGTGTGAACACAAGCATTGTTTCTATCAGTTCCACTTAGTACCTTGTTTCTTCTGGCCCATAACATCTCCTTGTAAGATCAGATCAATCATACTGGACCATGCTAAATTAGATAATTATTGTCTCTATCAATTCTAATGACTTAGCAGCTTGTAAGGATTCTAACAGGATATGACTGATCCCTCCCCTAGAACTCTGCAGGTATCCTTCAATAAGAGCTTATCAGGAATGGGCTGGGATCCTTTGGAGCTAAATGGGGATCTAAATGGCAATAGAGAATTCATGTTACAGAGCTAACAAGAATATGGAGACAATCTTGCTCTCTTTATCTTTCTCCCCAGCTCCATCTCTTTCTCCCTTTTCATTTTTCTGTCTGTCTAGAGACATTTCTTTTTTTTCTGTCTCTGTCTCTCTTTCTCTGTGTGTCTCTTTGTCTCTCTGTCTGTTTCTCTTTCCATCTTTGTCTGTCTCTTTCTTTGTCTGTTTTTCTGTCTTTCTCCACCTGTCTTTTTCTCCCCCCTTATCAGTCTGTTTTTCTGTCTCTGTTCTGTCTCTCTCTGTTTCTGTCTTTGTCTGTCTCTGTCTCAGTCTCTCTGTCTGTCTCTGTCTCTCTCTCTCTGTCTCTCTGTCTCTCTCTCTCTCTCTCTCTCACACACACACACACACACACACACGCTTTTTCCTCTTTCTCTACCCCCAAGAGCCAGTATGGATGGCTTTGTTTCAGAAGTGGTCTTGGGGTAGGAAGGCCTGGCTTGGAGGACATCCCGCCTCTATCTCATACAGACATCTCAGTGCTTTAAGCAACTCTCATATTGCAAGCTGTAGAGAAGCTGCCAGTTTGCATTGGTAGAGTTCTTTCTCTTCTGGCTATCCCCTCCATCACTGAAATCCCAGACCTAGCCTCCATCACCATTCTTTGCCAAAGGAAAGAAAGCTTTAAACATCCTCTTTCCTCAGGAGCAGGTTCTGTAATGCAACTGAAGTAAATCTCTGTCTTCCTGAAGATGACACTATGAAGGCACAGGGCTCCTGAGATCCAGCAGTGGGGTATGAGGAGCGAGAGAATTCAGAGGCATTGGGGGTAAGCACATTAACTTACTCTTTGCCTCAGTTCCCCCATCTCCTCTCTCCTAACAAACCCCACGAATTTTCCTATAAAAATGCTAGCTCACCTGTTCCATCTCTATATTCCTTCTCTTGTGAATTTATGGGAGTGCACAGGTGGGTGCATCTCATTCTTAATCACAGAAGGGCAAAGGGAATGTTTCACAGAACCTGCTGCCAAGCCCGATTTATTTCTGAAGGTCCACAGAGGTTGCCACCTGTGCCTGGACCACTTAAGAAACTTAGGTTGAATTCTCCCTGTGTAACAAGAGAACTGTTCGGTTCTGCAAACATATATTGTATCCAGGATATACTGCAACATATCTAACATATATAGGACTGCTTGCCATCTAGGGGAGGGAGTGAGGGGAAAAATCGGAACAGAAGCGAGTGCAAGGGATAATGTTGTAAAAAAATTACCCTGGCATGGATTCTGTCAATATAAAGTTATTATAAAAAAAAAAAAGAAGGAAACTTAGGTTGAAGGAAGCAGTTTTAGAAGAAATGTGCCAGGGCCTGCGTTCAGGAAAGGCACTGAGTCAAACCTAGGAGGGGTAAGGTCATGGTTTTCCCCTTCCATATCTCAGAGAACCAAGGGCTTTCAAAGACAGTTCTTGATTGGGAAGGCAGAATGGGAAAGGAGAGTGCCTACATTAGATTTTCTTCAACTAAATTTTTTCAGCCAATGAAAATTTATCTTTTCTACCTTTCACATTTCTCTCCACTTCCCCTCAATCATAATGAGAAAATGAGAAACAAAATATGTATAACTGAACAAAACAAATCCCTGCCCTGACCCCATCCAACAAAGTACATGTCAACATACACTCTGGGGAGTGTATCTTCTCTATCTGGAGGGGAATGGCAAGTTTGTCTGGGTTTGGGGTTGATCATTGCATTGGAATTATAGCGTCGATTGGAACTCCTATGGCTCTTTGTCTTTATGATATTGTTCTGGGATAAATCAATCTCTTTGCTCATTTCCGTCTCCATGGGATTTTGCAGGGTAAGGGGTGGGAAGGATGGGAAATGAGTAATGAGCGATATATGTGCACGTGTATATGAGTGTGTTGGACATGCTTACTTTGAATAAACTTTTCATAAATTTAATAAATTAAATACTCACTGTTGCACAGACATGTATTAAATATTGGAGGATATAAAAACTGATAAATCCTTGCCCTTCTGGTGTATATATACGCTAAAGTTACACAATTTTGCATCACTATTTCTCCAGCTTTTTGGTCCTCAAATGATCTTCAACCTTCACTTGAGGTACCAAGGAGCAAACTTGCCCGGTCCTCACACCAGAACTGCTATTACTGTTGTGCTTTCCCCTTTGGAGCCCCGTCTTTAAATTCCATTCAGACTGGCTAGCTGAGTGCACAGAGGGTGAATAATTAGTACTTCTGTCTGGTTTCCACTCAGTTTGAATGTTAAAGGTTCTCGTTTTCTTCTGTCCTCCGTGATATACACAGGTCCTGCTGACTCTGGCTTTAATTCTCCTCCCTAAGAACAAAGAGAATGATTCCTCGCCTCCTGTTTCTGGGGACCATCTTCCTTTTGCAGATAGCATTTGGGGTCCTGGGGAACTCCATTCTCCTGTGTCTGTGTAGCTTTCCTTATCTCACAGGCCATCGGTGGAGGTGCGTTAACCTCATTATCATTCAGCTGACTTTGGCAAACACCATGTTGCTTATGTCCAGAAGCATCCCTATGAATATTGCAGTGCTGAGGATGAAATACTTCTTGAAGGACTTGGGGTGTAAAATGGTCCTGTATCTTCAGTGTGTCAGCCGGGATCTTTCCATCTGCACCATTTGCCTGTTAAGTTGCTTCCAGGCTATCATCATCAGTCCTCGCGGCTCCCTGGCTGCCAGGCTCAAAGCAGGTGCCCCAACATACGTGCTCCCCTCCTGCCTACTCTGCTGGCTCGGCAGTCTCTTTGTAGACATCGATGTGCCCATCCATGTGATGGGCCCGAGGCCAGGCCCTCCCACTCAGACGGGGGCTGTTGAGTTCTTCTACTGCTCCTGGGAACCTTCTTTGGCAGATTATATCATCATCACTTATCTTTGAGATGCGGTCTTTGTGGGACTGATGGTGTGGACAAGTGGCTACATGGTGATTCTGCTGAGGAAACACTCCCGGCAAGTCCAGTACCTGCACAGAATCAGCCTCCCTCCCAGAGCCTCCCCAGAGATCAGGGCCTCCATATCCATCCTGCTGCTGATGAGCAGCTTTCTTTCTTTTTATTTTATCAATATCTGCCTTGAACTAGGAAAACGTTATTTGAAGAAGCCTGATTTTTGGTTTCATTATGTGTCTACTATCTTGATGCTCTGCTTTCCAGCCATCAGCCCCTTTGTGCTGCTCATCAGCTATGTCCGAATACTGTAGTCCTGCTGTGTCATGTGCATGGGCATTTAACAAATGGAGAAACAGGTAAAGAAATAAATGATGAAAAAATAAAAAAGAAAGAAAGAAATGATGATGACCATAAGCAGCTAGCATTTCCATAGTATTTTAAGGTGATTGTTGCTATAAAAGGGGACATTCCTCCACCTCCATTGAAGCCACAGAAAGTTTAGAGTGTAATCATAAAGTATTGCTGCTACTGATGTTGTTGTTGTTGTTGTTATTCCTTCCTTCTCAAAGAGGATAAATGACATTACTTGTCAGGGAATTGGGTTTAAGTGAAGCAGAGCTGTGCAAAGTCACTAGCCTCCCTCTCTCCTCCAGAATCATTCCAGTGGTACAAGACACAGGTCAGAACAAGTGTGGTGGTCCAGATCTGGTGGGCCACCTTGGCCTTTTCCTTAGCTAGGTCTCAGAGTGTCTGCGGCAACATCCATTCAGTGATTAAGGTAAGAATTGAGGGAAAAGACATCTTAATTTGCCTTCACATGAGAATCCATCAGCGAGGGAAAGATCTTCAGAGCTTGTGTCTATTTCCACTATTGCTATTTCCACTCACGTGAGCCATCCAAGTGAAGCCTGGGCTGAGGCCTATTATTGGCCAGTCTGTGAGACCCAGGGTGATAGTTAAGTAACTCCACTGGAGTCCTACTGAACTTTATCAAAGCCTGGTTTTTTAGTTATAAATGAAAATTATTTAAGACAAAGATGTTAATTGTTCCAGTTTTGTTTTTTGTTTTTTAATGATAGAATAAGAAGAGAAGAAAAAAAATCTAGATCCCCAACTCAAAGATATCTTATAAAGTTGCCCTTCATTCTCAAAGAGGACCAAAATGACCTCATTATATTCAAGTCAAGTTACAGCGTGTCTGACTCTGTTAATCAGACCAATACTTGCTCAGAATGCTCTGCCACAGGTTGGACACAAATCGTCCCTATGAATGTTAGGAACAGACACTTTAACTTTGCACATCTTGCACTTATTCTGAACTAATTCAATTCTGCTTTGCTCATACAGCACAGCACCTTCTAATGAGGGTACTCCATGCTGGATGGTCCTATGCCAGTGTCTCTCACGTCATTCAATCAATTCTAAAGTTCCTCAAAGAGGCCTTGTATCTTTTTTTTTCTGACCATCACATGAGCACTTGCTCTGTGTGAGTTCTCCATAAAAGTCTTTTTGGCCTTTGAACTTTGTGGCCAGCCAATAGAATAGCAGAGTTGGAATGCTTGGCAGGTTAGTGGGAGAAAAGACCTCAGTGTTCGGTGCCTTCTCCTGCCAGGCGATCTTCAGAGTCTTCCTAAGACAATTCAAATGGAAGCAATTCGGTTTCCTGGTATCGTGCTGGTAAACTGTCTCCCAGTCATGAGATCAACACAACAGCTCTGCAGCCCTTCAGTTTAGTAGTCAATCTAACCTCTTTTCTCTCACACTTTTCCTTGGATTCACCATTTCAAACACTGGGCTAGCTCTTGGCAATGGATGTGTCTGATCATAAATATGTACATCCCTTAAAAGTATATTGCCTGAGAACTGACCCACACTTAACACCGTACACCAAGGTCAAAATGAGTTCATAACCTAGGCATGAAGAATGGGATTATAAATAAATTAGAAGAACATAGGACAGTTTGCCTCTTGGATCTGTGGAAGAAAGAATTTATGACCAAAGAGGAACTAGAGATTATTATTAATCACAAAATAGAAAATTTTGACTATATCAAATTGAAAAGTTTTTGTACAAACAAAACTAATACAGACAAGATTAGAAGGGAAGCAACAAACTGGGAAAACATTTTTACAGTCAAAGTTTCTGATAAAGGCCTCATTTCCAAAATATATAGAAAATTGACTCTAATTTATAAGAAATCAAGCCATTCTCCAATTGATAAATGGTCAATGGATATGAACAGATAATTCTCCGACAAAGAAATAGAAACTATTTCTAGCCATATAAAAAGATGCTCCAAGTCATTATTAATCAGAGAAATGCAAATTAAGACAACTCTGAGATACCACTACACACCTGTCAGATTGGCCAGAATGACAGGGAAAGATAATGCGGAATGTTGGAGGGGATGTGGGAAAACTGGGACACTGATACATTGTTGGTGGAATTATGAACACATCCAGCCATTCTGGAGAATGATTTGGAACTATGCTCAAAAAGTTATCAAACTGTGCATAACCTTTGATCTAGCAGTGTTACTACTAGGCTTATATCCCAAAGAGATACTAAAGAAGGGAAGGGGACCTGTATATGCAAGAATGTTTGTGGCAGCCCTGTTTGTAGTGGCCAGAAGCTGGAAAATGAATGGATGCCCATCCATTGGAGAATGGTTGAGTAAATTGTGGTATATGAATGTTATGGAGTATTGTTGTTCAATAAGAAACGAACAATAGGATGATTTCAGAAAGGCCTGGAGAGACTTACATGAACTAATGCTGAGTGAAATGAGCAGGACTAAGGGATCATTCTATACTTCAACAACAATACTGTATGATGATCAATTCTGATGGACATGGCCCTCATCAACAATAAGATGAACCAAATCAGTTCCAATAGAGCAGTAATGAACTGAACCAGCTACACCTAGGGAAAGAACTCTGGGAGATGATTATGAACCACTATATAGAATTTCAATCCTTCTATTTTTGTCCGCCTGCATTTTTGATTTCCTTCACAGGTTAATTGTACACTATTTCAAACTCCCATTCTTTTTGTGCAGCAAAATAACTGTATGGACATGCATACATATATTGTATTTAACATATACTTTAACATATTTAACATGTATTGGTCTACCTGCCATCTGGAGGAAGGGGATGGGGAGGAGGGAAAATTGAAACAAAAGGTTTTGCAAATGTCAAAGCTGAAAAATTATCCATGCATATATCTTGTAAATAAAAAGTATAATTAAAAAATTGATTGTCTTCACAGGCTAATTGTACACTATTTCAAAGTCCGATTTTTTTTGTACAGCAAAATAACTGTATGGACATGTATACAGTTATTGTATTTAACTTATACTTTAACATATTTAACATTTATTGGTCAACCTGCCATCTGGGGGAAGGGGATGGGGGAGGGAAAAAGTTGGAACAAAAGGAACAAAAAAAAAGCAAGTAAAAAAAATTTTTTTTAAAGTATATTGCCAAAGTAGGTGAACTTATTCATGTGGACAAAGAACCGGAAGAGGACAAAAACCAGGAGGAAGAAGGAGAGGAATGAACCCAGACCTGAGCAGAGAACAGTAGGACTGTCATTTTTGTACAATGGCATTCTAGCCTCAGAGCTGAAGGTGTCATTGGCCATGCTGCTGACTCTGAGGGAGCATTTCTGAGTATGTGTATAAGGGAAATTGTGCTACCTGAGGGCTGCAAAACAGAAAATGGAGGCAATAGGATGGTGGGGAAACTGCAGGATTGTTTGTATAGAAAACCACTGGAGTTTCACAAAACAGAGCATCTCCCAGGTAAGAAAAGGGCCAATGTCAACATTAATTATGTCAGTGGGGAACAATTCGGGTAAAAAGAAGCAGCCAGAGCAGTTTAAGAAAGGGCATAAAAACAGAGGCGATTTAGCTGTTTATCTTGCATCCTGCCCATACATAAATTCTGGAAAATCTTTGATAAACCCTTTATATTTTCTCCACATCTGAAGTGTCAGACTGATGATTCATCCCATAAATAACTTTCCCAAAATGCCAATCTGACCATATCACCCCACTACTCAGTGAACCCCCGTGGCTCCTTATCACCCTCTGTCCAGTACAAAATGCTCTGCTTGGCACCCACCCTCCATAACCTGCCCCCTCTCAATCTTTGTGTAATGTCCTCCCTCCACCCATCATGGCCTTTTCCCACCTAGGCCTTCCCAAACAAGACTGTCCCTTCCAGCTCTGGACATTCTCTAATTGTTCCTCCTGCCCTTCCTCCCCTCTGAGACTTTCTCATCCTTAATCTCAATGCCTTCCCTCTGAGATCAAGCTCTCTTTATAGCTTGTCCTTTGCCTTCCTTTGTATCCCCAGCACTTGGCCCCTTATCCAGTAATACAGTAGGTACTTCCTAAATGCATAGTGAACACTTCTGCATTTTGTTCTTTTAAATGACATTCAGGACTTAACATCTATGCTTTATGAAACTTCATGTCAGATTGTCTTGAAAATTTCCCCAATTCCCATTCTGTCTCAACACAGAAAATCCCTCTCTGCTTCCCATCATCTCTCAGCATCCTCACTAATAAGCTTCCAGACTTTGGTGTCTGAGTCCTTGAATGTTCAGCAGAATAACAAATCCCCCTTAACAAGTCTTTATGCAGAAATGTCATGCAACCCTTCTCAGGGGCCTCTGAGAGCTGTTTTTGAGTAAAACACCCCATGGGCTAACATACCAGACCTTAATGAGCACCCAGAAAAGCCTATTCCTTGTTCCTGCACCTACTCCCCAGAACCAGAACCTCCCAGTGCTGTTCCACCTGGGCTCATGCAGTCCTCCTCCAGGGGACCAAGGAAGGGACGACAGAGATGGCAACCAGGAATACAGAGGCTGTTTTCCTTAGTCAGTAGGTTTGGCCAGACCTATCTGAATCATTCCATCTGTTCTCCCATAGGCCCCAACTCCCAGAGAAAACGATTTAAAAATGTATATAAAATAGTATTTTATTTTTTCTCCTTGATACAGGAAAGTTCCTTAGCATTCATTTTTACAATTTCTTGAATTTCAAAGTTTTCTCCTTCCTTTTTCTCCTCTCTTCCAAACGGAAACAGTTTGATCTAATTTATACATGTGCTATCATGCAAGACATTTCTATATTAATCAGTTGTGAAATAACTCAAAAGGGAAAAAAAACCCATTAATAAAGTGAAAAAATGTGCTTCAATCTGCACTCAGATCCCATCTATCTTCTCTGGATACGAACAACATTTTCCTTCAGGAGTGCTTTGTACTTGTCTTGGGCCTTGTGCTGCTGAGAAGATCCGAGTCATTCATAACAGCTCCATCACACCATGTCGCTGGTACTGTGTACACTGCTTTCCTAGTTCTGCTCATTTCACTTTCCATCAATTTGTACCCAACTTTCCAGCTTTTCGGCAATTTGCCCGCTCGTAATTTCTTACAGCACAATTGTACTCCGTTACATTCATATACAAGTTATTCAGCCATTTCTAAATTGATGGGCACCCTCTCAATTTCCAGCATTTTGCTACCACTTGCTTGCACAAATAGGTCCTTTCCTCTTTTTTATAATTTCTTTGAATTACAGACCTGGCAGTGGTATTGCTGAGTTAAAAGGTACACAGTTTGGTCATCTTCTGGACATAGTTGCAAATGGCACTCCAGAATGGCTCCATCAGTTCACAACTCTACCACCAATGCATTAGTCCCCATTTTTCCACATCCTCTCCAGCATTTTGGCCAATCTGAGAGGTGCCAACGGGTGTCTCAGAGTTGTTTTAAATTTGCATTTCTCTCATCAAAAGTAATTTAAAGCCCTTTTCCATATGCCTATAGATAGCTTTGCTTTCTTTAACTGAATACTGCCTGTTCAAATGCCTCAACCATGGATTCATTGGGAAAATGGAAGAAAGGGCTTAAACCACATAAACAATGTCCAGTTCTCAGGGCGCAGCTACGTTGCTTCTCCTAGGGGATGTCTGAAGGCCAATTGCCCCGCTTCCCTGATCCCAGGAGGTTTAAAAAGCACTTTGTACTAAGCTCCAGGCCACACCTGGATGTCCAGTTTACAGGTAAGGAAACTGAAGGCGGAGACCCGCTAGCAGCTAAGAGGCACAACCTTGGTATGTTGTGGTGAATTTTTGGCAGACTGAGTCTACACAACGCCCCAGCTTCCTGGGGCAAATTTTGTCCCTCAGGGATGAGTGTGACAGGAGAACCCAACCAAGGGCACACGCGATTAAATTGGTTTTTGGGGAGAAAAGGCGGCCGGCACTGGGGTGATAGCCTGGCTCCTAGTCCCAAGTCCTCCGTGGAGGTGCAGCTGGAAGGGAGAGGTAGCTGGCAACAAGGAGAGGCGACCCCAAACGAGGGGGCAGCTAAGGCAGAAATCAAAAGCTGACCAGTCTGTACAAGATGCAAGAACAGACAGGCAACTGTGGAGTGGAGCATCCTGTGGGGGAGCTCAGCAAAAAGCTTTTCGGGGGGTGGGGGGCTCAGACACCGGGGATCCCCACATGGGAGAGAGAAAGAAAAGGGCCAGGAAGGACAAGGGGACGCTTGATGAGAAAAGAGATAAGAAAAGTACAAGGAACAGGGACGGGCCAGGGCTCAACGTCAAAGAAACTTCCATCTGCCGATGACAGGGAGCGAATAAGGAGTGAATAACGTTGTTGGGGAACCCAAGGGCCAGCATGACTCCCAGAAGGCACTGTGTCAGATCAGAGCTTTTGCAGGGGGTGCTGCAGAATCTCACCCAAGTCCTCGAGAGGCCTTAGAGAAAGCTTCCCATGCAAGGATATGGACGTGGTCTCCACAGCTAGAGCGTCTGAAGCAGGATTTGAACTCGGGTCTACCTGGACTGGAATCCAAAGGCCAGATCTAACTGGACCTGAGACACCAATTTCCCAAGCCGGAGAAATGACCTGAGAAGACTTAGGGGTTTTCCCAGGCTTCGAGCTGCAGGAAGGGGCCGGAGTTAGGAAGGACAGGATGAGCCTGAGGGACCAAAGCAAGGCAGCCGGGCTGTGGGAGAGGTCTGTAGCTCCCCCGGAAGGCAAAAACCGGCTGCCTTCCGCACAGGCCGATGGGGGGAGGCAGGAACCTCCAGCTGATGTGCTCTAAAATGCTGTCCCGGACAAGGGCAGGGGCTGGGGCAGGGGAGGCCCGAGAAGGACTTTCTGGCCAAAGCCACAGGACTGAGGTGGAGGGGAGTGGGAGTTTAGGGGGCTGCAGGGGGAGCCTGGAGCCCCTCCGGCAGGTCTGGAGGAGGAGGAAGGAGGAGGGAGAGCCAGTCAGACACCAGGGCAGACATTACCCCGAGGCTGACCAGGTGTTTTTCTCACTGAATCCTCACCACAAAGCTGTGAGGTAGGACCATGGGGCCTTTCCCAGAGGAGAAAACCGAGGCTCAGGCCAGGTCACTGGCAGGGGCGGCCGGTTGGGGGCAGTGAATGCCTCCCTCGGGGTCATAGTACACGGGGCCAGAGCGCAGGCCGGGCTCCTCCTCCTGGTACCAGCGCCGCTCATCGAAGTCGGGGAAGAAGGTGGCGATCTCTCTGCGGGCAGAGACCACGGAGTCTGGGGAGAGAAGGGGGGGTCAGTGCTCCCAGGAAGGCCCCGCCCGCCCTCGCCCTCTCCCCGCACCCACCTGAGCCATGGGTGGTGTTGCGCGTGTCCGTGAGGCCGAAGCGCCCACGGATGGAGTCCGGGGCCACGTAGCGGGCGCGGAACACCTTGGTTGGTCCCATCAAGTTCCTCCAGAGCTGAATGGCGTCCTCGTGAGCCAGGATGTAGGCCCGAATGGGGCCACTGGGGATGAGGAAAGGGGGTGACCCATGAGCTCCACACCCACCCCCCCTCCCCAGGAGAAGCGGGGGTACCTGGCCATGAACTCCACCAACCGCTGGTAGAAAAAGCGCCCTGTGGGAGACAGACGGACAGAGCTGGCATCCTGCAGGGGGCGCCCCACCCGCCCCCCTCCCGGGGCCGGGCCCCGCCCACCTGCGTGCTCCTGGTAAAACCTCTGGCACTCCTCCCGCCTCCAGGCCAGATCTCGCACGCGCACGATGAGGAGCTGACTGCTCAGGATCTGCTGGTGAATGGCCTGGAAGGAAGCCGGGGCGGCTAAAAAGCCAGTCCGGGGGACCCCCTCCCCCGGGGCCTCCCAGGATGAGCATCCCTGCAGCGCCTGCCTATGGTAACTCCGGCCTCAGCCTGCAGGGGGCGCCCGGCAGCGACACCCCTCGGCCCTCCGGCAGCCAGACTCCCGGGCTCCAAAGCTCAGACGCGTTCTCTGCCTGTTTCCTGCCTATAAGAGCGCGAGCCCTCGGCAAACTCAAAGTCCTGCTTTATTACTAGGGAAGGGTCCCAGGCTGGGGGCAGAGGGGGCGCCTCCCCTCCCCACATGCACAGGGTCTGGGCCATCCCAGCCGTGCTCCTAACCCCGCTAGGTCACTGCCGCTCTCGCTCCGAAGCCTTCCACGGCTCCCTACGGAAAGAAGCGCTCGCCTCCTTGGACGGCCTTCAGGGCTCCGCTGCCGCCGGACAGTCCTCCCCAACCATCCCTCCTTTCTCCCTGCCCGGCCCGGGCACCTCCAGGATCAGGGGATGGGCCACGGCGTCCGGCTTGATCAGAGCCAGGGTGAGCTGCAGCAGGCGGCCGCCCCCACGCCCCAGCGCCGCCATCTTCCGGGGGAGCCGGTCTGAACCGCGCCGGCGGGCCCCCGCTTCCCCACTCAGAGTAAAGTTCGCCGGGACCTTCCCCGGCGTGCTCTGACGTGCTCGCGTACGCGCTCCTGAGGTCCTGTACGTCCCTCGTGGTTCTACTGCTCCCCAGCCACACACACCTCCTCCCACCCGCCGTGCGTCCCGCCCTTGCGCAGCTATGCGTGCTCCTGAGTCCCCGTGCGCCCCCCTGCGGCCCGTGTCTGTACTCCTTGCCCCTCAGTGTGGCCCTATGCATCCCGCGCTCTGCGCGGGGATTTGCGCGTGCGCGCTTGTAGCGAGGTCCTTCAGGCGGCGCCGAAGGCAGCCCCGGGGGCCTCCCCGCAGTCCATCTGGCGTCCGGCGCGGGCAGCCCCTGCGGTTGCATAGCAGCAGGGACGACGCTGCCGAGCCCGAGGCCGGGACGCCATGGCGGGGGAGCCCGCTGGGGCCGGGGCCGGGGCCGGAACCGGGCCTGGGGTCGGCGCCGGGGCCGGGGTCGGGGCGGACGTGGAGCCGGAGTTCGACCAGGAAAAGTACGACGCGGCCGAGAACGTCAAGATCATCTGCCTTGGGGACAGCGCCGTGGGCAAGTCCAAGTGCGTGGGGGGGACGGGACCTTGACCGCCGAGCTCAGGGACAGGGGAGCCTTGAACGCCGAGCTCCAGGAGGACCTGAATGCTGAGCTTGGGAGAGGGAAAAGCCTTGAGCGCCGGGGCCAGGCGTGGGTGGGAGGAGCCTGAATTCCAGCGGGCTGAAGGGCCCCTTGTTCTCGTGCGATGGTGCAAGGGGGCCCTCCCTGCAGGTCCCGGGAGGCTCGCGGGTCCCGGAGCAGGACTGGAACCCAGGGCCGCTGCTTTTGGCCCCCAGCCTCTCCCGGGAGTCGGGGAGTGTAGGGAGAAGCTGGTGCCCGGGAGTGGCCCCTGTGGCAGAGGGGGAAACTGAGGCCGGGGTCCCAGCGCTCGGGGCTGCCGGAGCCTTGGGGGGGAGGGGGAGGGGCGTGTACCGACCACCCCCACTTGTGCTTGCAGGCTCATGGAGAGATTCCTCATGGACGGATTGTATCCTTCGGCACCCCGTCTGCCAGTCTCCCCCCTCCCCCCGCCCAGCTGCCCTGGGCACAGAACAGAGTCCTTCCCTTGGAAAAGTCCCAGGGATCTAGTGGGGGCCGGGGCCCCGGGGGCAGCTGGGAACCCCTGACGGCTCCAGGGCGGCCCGGCCCCTGCCTGTCCCTGCCTGTCCCTGCCTCCCCTGCCCTGCTTCCCTGTCTCTGTCTGTGTCTCTGTCTCCCTTTACCTCTGTCTCTGTCCCTCCCCGCTCCCCGCCTGACTCCCAGTGACCTCAGCCGCTCCCCCGGGCTCCCCCGTCTCCTAGGCAGGGAGCTCCCCGCGCTGTTTCCCAGCCGCTGCGGCTCCCCTGGGCCCCGGCCCGCCGCCCGTTAGACGCGTCCTTAACGGGGGTGCAGCCGGCCCCAGCAGCTCTCCACCTACGCCCTGACCCTCTACAAGCACACGACCACTATCGACGGTAAAACCATCCTTGTGGGTGAGTGACGCCCCGGGAGGGGAGACTGGGGCCTTCACCTGCCTCCTGCAGCCCCCCTGTGCACCCCCTTCCTGCCCGGGGGGTCAGTGACGGGGAAGGGGGGCAGGAGGAGGCGTGAAGGGAGAGAAGGTCTCCGGGCAGCAGCACATGTGCAGACAGCGCCCCCTCCCCCGTCACTGCAGAGCTTGCCCCCCCCCTGGGGATTCACAGGCAGGGCCCGGGGCCCTGTGCACGTGTCACCCCCCTCCGCCCCTGCATTTGTGCGCTGCTCCCGGAGGCTCCTGCTCCCGCCGGGCGCAGCCTGACGTCCGCCTTCTCGTGGCAGATTTCTGGGACACGGCGGGGCAGGAGAGGTTCCAGAGCATGCACGCCTCCTACTACCACAAGGCCCACGCCTGCATCATGGTAGGTGACCGAGGCGTCCTGGGGACTGCTCTGGGCCGGGCAGGGCCCCGGCTTCCCCCAGGGTCCCACCGTCCCTCCAGCCCCGGCCGGGACCAAGGATGGAGTGGTCCGTCCCATCCCAGAGTTCTTCACTGGTGGCTGGCCCCCACCCCTCAGCCTCTGAGCTTGAGGAGTTGGGGCAGCGAGGCGTGAGAGCTGCAGCCCTGGGAGGGCGGCCCGCTGGGGCAGGGCTGGGGTCTCAGGCTGCGTCTGCGGTGCCCATCTGCCTCCCCTCTCACCTCAGCCCCCTTTGCTCTGGCCGGGCCCTCGCTCCCCAGCTTGGGAGAGCCTTACCAGGGGCTGGATCCTTCCAGGAAGGCGCCGGCTTGGAGCTTCCCGAGGGCTCAGATGGGGCCGTCAGGGGGCAGGGCCCGGACCCAAGGGTTCCCTGAAGCCTTTTGGCTCTCTCCCCCGTCCAGTGAGGCCGTCTCCCCGTGTCTGCTGCCCCATGCTCTCGGGTAGCTTTTAGGGAGTCTGGTCTTGGATGGGAAAAAGTCACCTCCCGATTTCATAGGCTTGGCTCCTTGGCGACGCCTCCATTTGGTGTGGTGCCTTTCCCAAGGGCAGGGAAGCCATTCTTAGTGTGAAAAGGCGGCGCCCACCGGAGGGGGTCCCAAGTATCCCACAGCCTGTTGGCTAGAGCCGGGACCCTGGGGGTGGCCCCAGGAGGGGCTCATGGAAAATCATGGCATCCGGGGTCAGGACCCCCTCCCCTGACTCCCCCTAAGGAGGCGGCTCCTGGGAGATAGAGCAGGCGTTCTTCCGGGCTCTAAATGTGGCTCCGCCCACCTGCAGAACTGTCCGCGAAGACCCCTTCTCACAGAGTTTCTTCCGCGGGCAAGGTAGTTACCGGGGCTCAGGAAAGGCCCCTCGGGGCCAGCTCTGGCGGGAGCTCTCCTGCCTGGGTCCCAAGCCCCCGGGGCCGGCTCCCTCTGGCACGGCCCTCCCCAGCTGAGGCCGCCCCATCCCTTCGGGTCTGGCTCTGATCCCCGGCACCGTTCTGGGTGGCTCATCCGTGCGAGTGCTGACGTTGAGGTGAGGGAGATGCCCGTGCCGGTGCCAGACTGGCCGGGAGGGGCGGAAGCACCCAGCAGAGTGCCCTGGAGGGAGAGGGAGAGAGGGTTCCGGGAAGAACCGGCCACTTTGTCCTCCAGAAGGAGCCTGGGCGTGTAAGGGAGCAGCCCGGGGGGCCCTTTGGGAGCTCCCTTGTTCAGGGGGGAGCCGGGGAGTTGGGCATTTAGTCATTCCTGGGGTCCGCCTCCCAAGCAGCCTTGCGCTCCCGCTCCCTTCTGCCCCGGGGGTGGGGGGCTGGGATTATGGCGATTCCTGCTGAATCGGGGGCTTCCTGCCCCCTGCAGAGCCGGAACACGGACTGCGCTTTCCCCAGAGTTCTGGGGCTCGCTCCCAGAAACAAAGGGGGGAGTCCTCGGTGCCTGCGGCTCGGGAGCACCCGGGCCCCTTAATCCGCCGTCTTCCCTTAAAGTCCTGAAGGTGTGGGTCCCGAGGGCTCCGGGCTGGGGGCGGGGCCTGGTGGAGAGCCCCGCCTTCTTGTTTCCCCAGGTGTTTGACGTGCAGAGAAAAGTCACCTACAAGAACCTGAACACCTGGTATGCGGAGCTTCGAGAGTTCCGCCCCGAGATCCCTTGCGTCGTGGTGGCCAATAAGATTGATGGTGGGAGCCGCCCCTCGTGGAGGGAGGGGAGGCTGGGGGGGACTGGGCTTGCACCCCCTTCTTCCGCTACTTGCCGTGACCCTCTCCCCCTCTGCAGCCGACACCAAGGTAACCCAGAAAAGCTTCAACTTTGCCAGGAAGTTTTCACTGCCTCTGTACTTCGTCTCGGCCGCCGACGGCACCAACGTGGTGAAGGTAACGGGTTGGGCTGGGGGCGAGGGGGGAGCCCGGGCCCGGGCCGGGGCGAGGGATGTCGGGGAGCCCCGCCCCTGCCCTCCAGGACCCGCCTTCTCTTCCCCCCAGCTCTTCAATGATGCTATCCGTTTGGCGGTTTCTTACAAACAGAATTCCCAAGACTTCATGGACGAGATCTTACAAGAACTCGAGGTGGGTGGTGGGGAGCGGGGAGGGCGGGGCGGGCCCCCTCCTCTGGGCGCCCTCTGACTTGGGACCTGGCCAAGGCCGGTCTCACCTACGGCTTTTCTGGCAGAACTTTGAGCTGGAGAAGAAGGTGGGGTCCGTGACGGAATCGGAACCGAGCGAAGCCTCTCTGAACCTTCCATCCCCCTGAGTCACCCTCTGCCCTCCCCTCTCCTCACCACCCCAGCACCCTGAGTCACCTTGTCCCAAGCGGCCCGAGCCCCGCCCCCCCACCTCCCCTCCGTGCCAGCTCCTGCTGCCCTCGCCCAGCTCCCCCTCGGCTCTGGGGTGCGGCAGGAGGCCCGAGACCCCAAGCGGAAAGGGATGCAGCCGCGGAGCCATCCCAGAGACAGAGCGGTGACCGAGAGGGCAGCCATCCCCCACCGGGGCAGGGTTGGGACATGCCCCGGGCCGACCATCCCCCCATTCGGAACCGGGGGCAGCGAGGGCAATGAGGTGATGTACGCATCCACCTGAGGAACAGAAAAAATAAATATTTTTTTGTCAACATTGACCTTGGCCTTTCCTTGTGACTCTGGTTAGCTCCTGCTTCCCCCACTTATGTCCCCCAGAACACACACGGATGCTGGCCCCCGTCCACGGGAGCCACGTTATGGCCTGGCAGAGCTCGGCGGCATCCACCGCGGCCCAGCCGGGCTTTCTTGGGAAGGGCCTGGGCACGGGTCTGCCGCCCCTTCCCCTCCCCAGTCCACATGCCCGGGTGCCCAGGCTGCCGGTTGGGGTCAGAGAGCTGAGACCCCCGATCCGTGGAGCAGGAGAGGCCCTGTGCCAAGTGCTGTAGTTACAGGGCCATTCAAAGTGCTCCTCCCCCCAGGCTTCTGGTCTCTCAGGACACGGCCCTTTGTAAGGCAGGGTCAGGAAGAGCTGCACTGTGGCCTCAGGCCCTAGCACTCCGGACAAGTCACTCAGCCCTTCCTCATGAGCCGGAGCAGGAAGTGGCCGGCCATCTCCGGGTCTTTGCCAAGAAAACCCCAAACGGGGTCACATGGTCCCAATGCTGAAGCCCCCGAATGGCTGGCAGTGCCCGGCACTGGCTCTGGGCTGGGTCACGAAGCTTCCTCCAGGCACCGGGAGCTGGCCAAGATCTGGGGCAGGAAGCACCCCGGAGGGCAGGAAGGGAGTAAAGCTGAGGAGGGATGGGGCTTGAAGCCCATTTGGTCCTGCCGTGGCTCGGGAAGCAGTGATGGCCACGGGCGGGGAGACGGGGGCAGGAAGCTGTCGCTGGTCCATGGCTGCACCGGGGGTGGGCTGTCTACGAGCTTCAGAGACGGCCCCTGAGGGGTGTTGGCAACGGCTGGCTTTGTGCCTCTGGTTTGCTTATTGTCCGCCCCATTGGGCAGCACCCAGCACAGTAGCCACTTGTGTGCCAGCTTCCAGATTGGGCATCCCCGGCTTTCACTCATCCGGATGTAGGGGCTGGAAGCTGGCACACGGGCCAGAGACATGTCCGAGGAGGAGGGCGATGGTAAAAGGAAGCGGGGATTGCAGCTGGAAGGGGACGAGAAGGTCCTGCTCCCCAAAGGGAGGGCAGAAGCGTAGCGGAGAGCGAGGGCGCTGGGATGGCGGGGATGAGGGAGAACTCCCAGGTGTCAAGGGCAGGATCATTGAAGGGGGCAGCCCTGCGGCCGGCCTTCCCCGTGCCCCTCCTCCGCATCGACGGAGCGGCCACAGAGCCAGCTCGGGGCAGGGCACTCCTGTCTGCGCCGGGCAACGAAGATCTGCCAAGGTGCCACCGAGGCCCATGAAAGCCGCCACAGCAGGGCATGTCCTGGGGAAGCCAGCGGCCTCGGCTTTGTGTCTGGGGCTGCCTTTGGCAGATGTCGGCAAGACAGAGCGGCCGAGGGGGGCGAACCACATCCCCGGACCGAGCTCTGGGGGGAGCCGCAGTCCGGGCACTGGTCTCTGCCCATATCCCAGTCTCTCTGGGTTCCCATATAACCCGCAGCCTCACCCCGGGGGTCATGGGCCTTCCTCTGGCTCCCCATTTCTCTGGAGGTTTCTCGGGAATTTTCTGAGCTATCTTCATGCTCCAGCGGCTTGGGTTCAAGTTTCCCCCAAAGATAGAGTCTGCAGCTTGATGCAAGCCCCCCCGTTGTGAGCACAGCGCACGGCAGGGCGTGCAGCCGCCACACGTGGCCTCCTCCAGCGGGGAGGAGAGCCTGGAAGCCCAGTGACGGGAAACAAAGATGAAAGGCTGGAGCAAGGAGATTGGCTGAGGGGAAGGGGCGGAGGCTCAGCAGGGGATGGGACCAGGCCCCCCGGCCGGAGGTGGACGGGACCGGGCCTCCTGGCCGGTGGTGGACGGGACTGGGCCTCCTGACCGGTGGAGGGACCGGGCCCCCCGGCCGGAGGTGGACGGGACCGGGCCTCCTGACCGGTGGAGCCCCATCTGAGGGCCACCCAAGCTGCCCGCAAGGACCTTCTGAGGATCCGCCATCCCTGCAGGTCCTGGGTGGCCATTAGGGAGTGGTAGGAGCGGGGTCGTCCCGGAAAGCTGGAAACTCCGGGCTCAAAGGCTGCCTTGCCCCCTGCCCCATCCAGCCCTGAGGTTGTCCAAGAGTCTTGCAGGGCAGGATTTGGGGGGAGCTTATTAGGGGTGGTCTTCCTACAGCCGTGTGTATCGGGGTTATCTCCCCCGGGCCCTGAGCCCCTCCGGGCGGTCCCCGCCAAGGCCGTGAAGGATGCAGGCAGGAGCGAGCAGGCAGGCCCAGCTTCATATACAACTTTATTGACCTGTTCCCCGGGGGGTGGAGGGCAGAGGGCCCAGGCGGCAGCCGGGCACCAGGCCTGCGCATGGAGAGCTCTCTCCAGACAGAGCATTATGTGGATCTGCTGCTCTTCATGGATTCCATGAGCAACTTCAAGCGCTTGGGGAAGGAGAGAGAGACGGGCTGACCGGGGCCCACAGCTTGGGACTTGACCATCACCGGATTGGAGATCCAGGGCCGGAGAGCTGTGTACATGGATGGGCCAGTGGGCAGGGGGCCTGCTAAGGGCTGGAAGCTCGGAGACCAACTGTTGGAGGAACTCCTCTTCCAGGGCTTGTAACGGGTGACCCAGCCTCGGGTGGTGGTGGTCCTGATAAAGAAGTAGGACCAGGGCTTGTATTCCCAGGGTCTGTTAGTGGGGATCCAGCTCCAGGGCCGTTGAGTTACCGCAGTGGTGGGAATGTTGGTGGGAAGGGGAGGGGGGGCGATCGTGGTGGTGGGGGGGGGCGGGGTCGTGGTCCGAGGAGGTAGGTCGGAGATGACCGAGCCGGGCCCGATCTTGGACGCGATCCAGTCCAGAAAGTGCCAGGTGGATGTGTAGATGCCCGGCCGGAAGGCCCGGGCGCAGCCGGTCCCCCAGCTCGTGACGCCGTGTACCACGTAGATGCCGGTGTCTTTGTCTCTGCACATGAGCGGCCCCCCACTGTCCCCCTAGACACAAGGACACTCCATCAGCGGGGGCCGGCCTGGAACTTGGAGCAGGGGGGAAGGTCCTGGCGGAGCTCCCCTGGCCTAGGGGTGAGACCGCACCCAAGGATGCCCCTCTGTCGTACGGGGGGGATGGACAGAGGGGGGTCCTGGGCGTGAGACCCTGAGGGGAGCCCCCAAAAGCCAGCTTACCTGGCAAGTGTCGATCTTCCCCTCTTGGTAGCCAGCACAAAGGTTGTGTCGGTGAATGTACCCGTAATACCAGCGGCTTCCATTGCAGATCTTAGTATCTATCATGTTAACCATGGCTTCCTGCAGTATCCGCGGTGAGGAGCCTGTCAAAGCCAGAGGCCCGCCATCAGCCAGCTGCCTGCCGGCCCATCTCAGCCTGAGCTCAACTACTGCCATCCGGGGATACCCCCCAGCCCCAGCAGGCCTTCTCGGGGCTGAGAGCAGAGGAGTGGCCTGGGCTCTCTGGGCCTGAACAGCTGCCCTCAGACCGTGCCCCAAGGCCTATCTATGCCAGGAGCCCGAGGAGGAAGCTGGGGGCAGTGCCCCTGGGTGCGGGGAGAGCCTGGAGGTATACGAGGTACAAGGGGGAGACCCCCCTCCCTGAAGGGTTGCGGAGCCCAAACTGGGACGTGCACCAGACTCAGAGTCCTGGGAGCGGAGGGTAGAGCGTGAGCCCCAGCGGCACAGGCAGACACGGGCAGGGCCGAAGCGGTCTCCAGGGGAGATGATCCCACCGGGCCGTTTGTGGGCTCCAGGAACACATTTCCTCTGCCAGGGAAAGATGCCCCACGGAAGGCTTCCCAGTATAAAAAAACATACAAGATTCCTCCAAAGGGGCAAATGTGTATTCGCTCCCCGATGCTTTTGTGTCACCTTTGTGTGAGAGACGCGACTCAGAAGCCACGACGAGGGGAGAGGGAGGCCCCCTGCGGCTGTCGGGCAGGGGGCATTGTGCTGTTCACATCTGAGGGGTCGCAGAGGGGGAGGAGGGACTAGGCTGCATTTGGGAGATCCTGCAGTTCTTTGGACAGCGTTAAGGTTTTCCCTACTTTCCATCTTCCATGGTTTTACGAGGATGCCTTGGAAAGCACATACCACAGATACGTGGTGAGTGCGACCACATACAGCCTCCCTGGGAAAGCACAAGGCCTCGGGGTGGATCTCGAGGGAGGCTCTGGGCAGGCTGGGCAGTCAGCCTGGGGAGTTATTTCCTGGAGAGGTGGGCGGCAGGTATACAGCAAAGGGAGATGAGCGGCTCTGCAAGGGCCCTGCACACCCCAACTTCAAGAAACATGCCCATTCGCCGCACCCTGAAAAACCATCTTAACAGCATCAACCAGGTGGAGGGTAACTGAGGGGTCTCGGGGGGGGGGGTCCTGCCCCAAAGCACGTGACAAGATCCCGTGCATCTCAAGGAGGCCGAGAAGACACAAAAGTGTGGTTTGCGTTGTGTTTTGTATTTTTTCACTCTACCAAAGCTGTGGAAGGGGAGCTTGAGCTTCTGCAGAGCAGCAGTAAGAAGAAACTTTCAAAGAGATCTGGAAAATCCACTAGGCCAAAAAGCAATCTCACAGATCCTTTTTCTAACCTAGATTTGCACGGGGAGAGAGAGGAAGCTTCTGGTCCAAAGACACTGAGAACACAGCGCGGCCAGAAGCCCTCCATGTGTCGCTCTCCATCCCAGGGGAAGGCAGTAGACAGAGCAAGAGGACTTCTCGTGACTTGAGAAGATACAGATGCCAGCCCGAGGCAGGACACTGATCAAGGGTCGACTCAGGAGGGGAGCTATGCCCCAGGGGACGCTCCAGGCTGAGAAGCAGAGTCTCAGCTTTAGCCCCCAGCTCAGACAGACCTCTGTAGACAGGAATCCCAGACTTCAAGGGAGTTTGAAATTCCATCCCTCTGAAAAAGCAGGGATTCCCAACTGGCTGGGAATAGCAGTCTACTGGAACTCCAAACAGGGCATGTTCACAGGGGTGTTGCTCAAACCCCAACCCAGATATCAGACAGCTTTGGGAGCAATAAAAACTTTGCAGGCTGATCTAAGATTCTGAAATAATATAATTCTCTTTCTTTCTCTCTCTCTCTCTCTCTGTCTCTCTCTCTCTCTCTGTCTGTCTGTCTCTGTCTCTGTCTCTGTCTCTGTCTCTGTCTCTGTCTCTCTGTCTCTCTCTCTCTCTCTCTCTCTCTCTCTCTCTATATATATATATATATATATATATGTCAAAAAGCAATTCAGCTCAGACATTCCATTCAAAATTGTACAGAGACTGGTTCCAACAAAGTCCAAAGCTAGGAAGTAGATTGGAAGAATTAGCAAGCAAAAAAAAAAAATCTCATCATAAAAACTATATTTGAGTGCAGGGACACTCAAAACACAAACCCAGAAAAAAAATGACTTGAAGCAACAACAACAACAACAACAACAACAACAACAACAACAACAACAAACAGTGTTTGGGCATAAATTCAATAGAATTCCTAGAAGAGATGAAATTTTTAAAAAATTTAAACTATATATTTTTTTAAATTTATAAATGAAATGAGAACACAAAAAAATTGGAAAGGGAAATGAGAGTTATGGATTTAAGAATTAGCAAAGAAATTAAAAGCTTGGCACAATTGAAAAAGAGAGTATAGATACATGATTTCAAGAAATCTTTAAATTGCCCAAATCTCTTAGAATCAGAGGACAAAGTAAACTAGGAAAAAATCCATTAGTCACCTGAAAGAAATCCCAAAATGAAAACAATCCCAGGAACATCACAGCCCAAATCCAGACCGTCCAGGCCAAAAAAAAAAAAAAAAAAAAAAATTACTGCAAGTAGCCAGAAAGAGTTCAAAGGAGCCATAGTCAGGACCACACAATTTAGTAGTCAAAACAGAGAGCTTGGAATATTATATTCTGGAAGGCAAAGAATATGGGCTTCTGGTCAAGAGTACTTACCCAGGAAAATAGAATATAATCCTATTTGGGGGGGGGGAAGGGGGGAGAAAAGATGAATCTTTAATGAAATAGAATTTCTAAGCATTGTTGATACAAAGACCAGAGCTGTATAGGAACTTTGAAGTGCAAACACAGGAGTGAAGAGAAACATGGAAAGGTAAACACGAACAATCAGAAGGGGCTAAACGATGAAATGTTATTTACTCTTTTTTTGTTGTTTTGTTTTGTTTTGTTTTGCTGAGGCAATTGGGGTTAAATGACTTGCCCAGGGTCACACAGCCAGGAAGGGTTAAGCATCTGAGGCCAAATGTGAACTCGGGTCCTCCTGACTTCAGGGCTGATATTCTATCCACTGCACCAACTAGCCGCCCCATTATTTACACTCTATATGAGGAAGTGATGCTTGTTTCTCCACCATGGGTCATAGCGGAAGGCTAATTGGACAGAAGGTTAGGGAGTAGTTCCATCTTGTTTTTATGACCTTAAGAGAGGAAGGAGAGAGGAAGTTCAAAACATGGGGTGGGAGTGGAGCCAAGGAAAAGAAGGTTAGAATCAGGGTGAGCAAGTTAAAATCTATCCAAATGAGGGATGGTGGGAGTGATGAGTGAACTTCATTGTTATCTAAACTAGGCAAATGAGGAAAGAACACACACACACACACACACACACACACACAACAAATACATTTCACTCAACATGGAAATAGGATGAAAAGGTAAGAATGAAGAACGGAGGAAGGCAGGATTCAAGGAGGGTTTAGTCTTCAGCAAAACAAAGTACAACAATTTCCTCTCTCTTTTTGGTGAGAGCGAAGAATTAGAAACTGAGGGAAAGTGTGTCTATCAACTAGGGACTGACTGAACAAGTGATCTATGATTGTAAAGCACTGCTAATGTATTGTAAGAAATAATGAAGGGGATGCTTTTAAGAAAAACCTAGGAAGATGTGTATGAACGGATACGAAGGAGTGAAGTGACCAGAGCCAGAAGAATAAACTATATAATGATGATGATATTGGAAAGATGAACAGCTTGGAAAGACTTGAGAACCCTCATCAGCAAAAATCATCCGTCATGATGACAAGAGAATAATCATAAAATGGACTGAGGAAGGCCGCCTTTGTTTTATTTTGGCCACAGCCAATATGGACATTTGATGTATGTGATCACGCATGTTTGCGGTAGGTTGTGGGGGGCATATGTTTTTATCTTTGCTGATTGAAAAAGAAAAGTTAATTTTTAAAAATAGCAAGAGTCTTGAGATCCATGGATTTATTTTCTGACTCCTGTAACCACTTATTTTTAAACAGGAAGTTTGCATCCCACTAGACAACTGTAGACAGTAGACTATCATTCTCAAATACTTCTTCCTAGGACACCATCAAGTATGGAAACCATACTTGGGAAAGCGATGAATGACTTTCTTCAGAGTCTACTGAAAACGTAAGCAAGCCGGCTTCCCAGAGTTGTTAAGAAAGACTTAGCTTTTCTCTCCAAGCCATCGACGAATGGGGGCTGTGGCCTTTGTGAACAGCTAGTGTTTCTAAGTTTGTCAGACTTGCCCATTTGGCCTGATGTTCACTTCCCCATCCACCTTCCACCAAGATTAAGGCATCTGAGGAAGGCGTGACACTAAGGAAAAGAGGCTTGTCCGTGTTATTCCTGTCAACATTGGCCAGCTTTTGAGGAACAGATCCTCAGGCCCTAAGTCCCTTCCGTGGAGGGGAAGACTATGGTTGGGAGATCGTGGCTCAACCACAACTGAAGAGCCTCTCACTGTGAAGTTCTAAGTTTGGTCATCAGGAGTCTGGAGAGAGGTGCTGGAGACTACCCCAACTTTTCATCCTGCCAAGCTGCCTGGGATCTTCCGTGGCTGGTACCTCTTGGCTGGCTGGCTGTTCTCTTTGAGCTCACTCCACGGCCAGCCCGTGCCCCCAGCCCAAACAGGGATTCTGTTCTTTCCACTACTCACACGAACATGGGGATGTGGATTCACAGCAAGCCATTCCCTGCTGCTGCTTGGCATTTCACTTCTTCTGAGACTGTGGAGCTCCACTTCCCCCCACAAAATAGAGTATGTGGAGCATAAGGTACTTAGGAAAGCACTTTTTGGGATTGTGAGAGGCGTGGCTATTGGCTATTGAAAGGTGCCACAAAATCTCTTATACCTGATATAGGGAATCAACTCCTTTTGAATTTTGGGCTTACTTCAGTGTTGCCCCGACATACATAACTAATGATGAATTGTTTGGTTGGATTATCCATCTGCCTGAATAGTGAAAACTGGGTGCCATGAATTTATCATCCACTTTGTGTTTCCTACTAGAAAATTAGGCTAATCCCTTTTAAATGACTAGATTTCATTCTGTGTGAAATGGTAAACCACTCCAGTATTTTTGCCAAGAAAATCCCAAATGGGCTTGTGAGGAATCCGACATGCCTGAAAAATGATCCCAAAACAGCCTCAACAGATTTCATTCCAAAGGCTGCATGATGTTACTGGTTACGATCACCACTCTCTCAAAAGGGCGGCGTTTGGAGAACTGCCACAACCAAAGAAACTCTCTTCTACTTAGGATCCATCCAAAACATCATCAGTGACACTGGCAAACGCCCTACGTGATCGGACCCTCTGTTAGGCCTCCTTTGATGGTGACCTTCGGTGTTCCATTGACCGAAATCTATCTCTGCGATGAAAAAACCAAAATCCACAGAGTAAATCCTTTTTCATTTGAACATTCCGAGGGGGCATTTTATCCCTCCTCCCTGATTGGGCATTAATCCACAAGGGACGTGCCCCATCTTTTGTCTTTTTATCTTGTCAGGCCGGTTGCTGTCAATATGTTGATTGCTACATAACATCATCTGCAAAAGCTTTTCTCCTCCTCACAAGTGTTTGCACAAATCACTCTTAGCCCCCTAAGACATGAAAAGAGGAGGCGCACATGAGACAAGCATTGTTTCTGGGTGCAGAGCAGCAGGCTGGGCATTGCATTCTTACAGAAGTCTTGAACGTGTCAGTAAGGCATTGGTTTATTAGGATTCAGAAAGAAAAGCAGCAATCATTGAGGGCCAGCATGCTTTCACTGTGTATCAATCAGGACCAATGGTTTTTGAAAAACCTGGAAAGAATTCCACGAACTGATACAGAGTAAAATGAGCAGAACAGGAATACATTGTATACAGTTACAGCAACATTATGTGATGATCAACTGTGAATGACTTAAACAATTCACAGTGATACAGTCAAGACAACTCCAAAGAACTCATGATGAAAAATGTTCTTCACCTCCAGGGAAAGAATTGATGTTGTCTGAATCTAGGCTGAAGCATACTATGTCTTCCTTCCTTTTTTTTTTTCTTTCCTTTCTTTTTTCTTTACCTTCCTTCTTTCCTTTCTTCTTTCTTTTCTTCTTTCTTTCCTTCCTTCCTTCCTTCCTTCCTTCCTTCCTTCCTTCCTTCCTTTCTTCCTCCTTTCCTTCTTTCTTCCTTCCTTCCTTCCTTCCTTCCTTCCTTCCTTCCTTCCTTCCCTCCTTCCTTTTTTCCTTCTTATCTTGCACAAAAAATAATATAGAAATGTTTTTACAAGGTTGCCTATCAATTGTATTTACACATGTAATCTATACCAGATTGCTTACTATCTCAGGAAGAAGGATCACAAGGAAAGGAGGGGTAGAATTTGGAATTCAAAAAATTTTTTTAAAAAAGCAATGAATGTGAAACATTCTTTTTACATGTAATTGGGGGAAAAGAAAATATTATTTTTAAAATGTCATGACAAATTAGCTATGCTTCCTTTGTTGACATGAATACAAAATGGGTCCATCAGGAGATTTCATGAGCTATCCTTCTGGATAAGTTGGAGAGAGAAAATCCTATGCCAAGTTCCATTAGATGAGTTCTAATCTGACTGACCCTGGGAATGGAATCCTGTCCATATCAGAGGCAGTGTCCAGTGGAAAAGCTATCCCCATTTCGGGATGTGCAGATGCCCCACACTGGGGGAAGAGAACTCAAGCAGAGGGGGGAATCCTGATTTCCAAGGCTGCCCTGGAAGACAGAGGCAAGACTGGGACTCTAGGACAGGTTTCTGAGATGCCAATGAGTTTTCTAAGGTTAGGAGCTCTGGAACCAACTGAATGGTAAGGGATAGAAGAGGAAATGTATTGGGAGGGGGGGGGTGGCAGAATTGATACACCCAAATCTTCTCCCTTCTGGAGGAAAACAGGCCACATGCATATTCTGCCCTGGTTTCCTCAAGCGTTAGGGCCTTCTGACTGCAGGGCAGGCCTTGACTTGAGCCTTATAGCAATGGGGTCTGTTGTCCATGCCTGAATTAGGAGTAAGGGCCTTGAAGAGGAAAAACAAAAGATGCATTTTCCAAAAGAAGTGTTGGAGGATGATGGTTTCTCAGAAAGATGGCTCCGTCTTATGAAAGTGTTGGGTGTTGGCAGGTAAAGAAAACAGTGGTGGACCTCGGGGTCTACAAAGTCTGCCAAAGAAGCTGGCCTGGACCCAAAGAGTCAGTATTCATAGGTGTGGAGTCTCCCACAGTCCCTATGACCCTCAGTGATCCCAGGGGTCCCCCGCGTTACCATAACTTTCTTGTGACTGCCTCATGCCCCCGAAGTCCCCCTCGGGTTTGCCAATGTCCTATCGCAGGCTTACCGCCTTCCCTCGTGTAGCCCCAGCCAGCAACGGCGCACTTCTCCGTCGTCTTGATAGGGCCCTCGCTAGGTCGAGGCAGACAGGCGATACGGATCACATCCCCACACCGGATCGGACTATCCAGCTGGACTAGTGCAATGTCATTTTCCTGAAAGGCTCTATGGTAACGTTCATGTGGTATAATCTTGATGGGCTTTCGCTCCTGCATTTTGGGGTCTATAGGGCCATAATTCCACCCGTGCTGAATCTCCCATGCACCAGCCACAAATCGCCATTTGTTAAGGTCACTGGGAAAAGAACCACCGATTACCCACAGATAGCTCAGGCAAGGGGGGGGGGAGAAAGAGGGAAAAAAGGGGGGAAGAGGGGAAGGGAAAGAGAGAGGGAGGGAGACAGAAGGGAAGATAGGAAGGAAGGCAAGGATAGGAAAGGGAGGAAAGGAAAAGAGGGAGGAGTGAGAGAGAGAAAGGAAGGAAGAAGGAAAAGGGGGGAGGGAAGAGAGAGGAGGTGGGGAGAAAGAGAGAAATGGAGAGAGAGAGAGAGAGAGAGAGAGAGAGAGAGAGAGAGAGAGAGAGAGAACAAGGAGGAAGAAGAAGAAAAGAAAGAGAGAGGGGGGAAGAGGAAAAGAAAGAGACTAGAACAGAAACTGTGACCCCCTTCCTGAGTGTCCTGGACAGGGCTATCAGAGAGAGTCACAGACACACAGAGGCGAAATGGAGGAGGGGAGGGAAAGAGAGAGGGGAGAGAAATCAGGCCCCCTCATCAAGGGTGTGCACAGATAGGGCTCCTCCAGAGGCAGGCAGAGAAAAAGGGAGCACCCCTGGAGGGGGGACCCCCTCTCGCCACCCCCTGGTCCCAGCTCACTCACCTTTCATTTTTACTGAAGCAGTGGGCAGCAGTGAGAACCCAGGACGGAGCTATGAGAGAGCCCCCACACATGTGGTGCCTGTACCTGCCATTCCAATACACGATCTGCACACTAATTATCCAGGGCCACGCCCCTGGGCGTGCATTCATGCCCCCAACGACCCGATGGCCAATGCTGTTGATCAATGGCCTCTGTCCACAGAGACCCCTGGCGGGAGAAGAAGTCATGAGGTACCATGGGCCCCCTCCCTCCTCTGGGAGACAGGCTGGCTGTCCCCAGCTCCCAACGGGATCCCTGGGAGAGACAGGAGGAGGAGGGGTCCACCCAGTTCTCCCCTAATGGGCCTAGGCCCCCTAGGCCCTCCTCCCCTGTGTCTCCTTCACTTACGAGCAGGAGGTGTCAGTATTAGACCCAACAGTCCCCAAAAGGGACAGCAGCACTAGCTGCCACAGCATACCAGTCCCTGCCATCCTACAGCTTGCACTGGAAGCCTGGAAGAATTCCCAATGTCCACTCCTCCGGCCAATCACAGGCCTGGGCCTCTGTGATGCCAGAAGAGAATGTGGGGGGAATTCTCCGGGCCAATGATGGCCAGCGCCAGAGAGAACCCAAGTGGCCCCCATCCCATTGGCCTACTGAGCTCCACTAAAGATTTGCCACTCAAAAGTCTCACGCGGTACGTGGTGCCTGTGGGAGCAGTCCGTGCAAAAGGTGAAGAAGCTGGCGTTTAAGAGTCACGGGGGTCGCTGAGACCCCCCCCCCCGACCGGGTGAGACCGTGCAAGCTCACGGGCAGGCGTCCCTCCCCCAGACTGACCGAGGGCTCTGGAGAGCTGGGGGGGAGCTGACCTGGACTGGATGGGACATCCGCGGAGGCTCATCACGTGGGAGAGCCCAAGCCTGGTATCCATGCCTCTGGCGCCTCGGACTGGGCCTGGCACATGGGAGCTCTTGGGTTCTCAATGGAGCAGCCCGCCCCATCTCTCCCCCATCTCCTCCAGTGCGTCGCCTCCTCAGAAAGGGGAGAACTCAGTGACCTGCCGCTGAGCGGTACTCTTTGCCGGGGAAGCCAACTGATGCCCACGAAGCGTACACCCGGACAGCTGAGGACAGGGGATGGAGAGCCGGCCTCGGTACCAGAAAGCCCCGTGCTTCAGGTCTGGCTGCGGGACCTCTCCAGGCTCTAGCCAGATCTCAAAGATGGCACATTGCAGAGAAACCGCCAACCCGCCCTGGGGAAGGACGCCCCCTGAATCACTCCCAGGCCCCATTCCTGGGCTCGGAGGAGACATTCACACATCCCTAAAGTACTCAGTGCTTGAACTTCATCCCTCATCCTCTACAGCGGAGCCCCCTCTTCTTGGAGATGCTGCCCGAATTTGTGGGAGAAAGCCCCTTTTTTGGAGGGACTTTTTAACTATCCCTTCTTAGTAATTCCTTTTTCAAAAAACTGCTTGTCCGTGGGAAGCTCGAAGTTGGGGATGTGAGCAACGGTCCAGACCCTCTCAGCTCCTAGAACCCTGAGAAGGTTTGGGGAGTGGGAAGTGAGCAGGCGAGCTGGAGCTCCAGGTCCAAGCTTCCGAGGGGCCTCTCCAGCAGCTCCGTCCTCCCGAGCCTCTGTCACGGCTGGCACGCAGACACAGAGTGAGAAGGGACCTCAGAGACCACCCGGCCTGATGCTTTTGTTTTACGCGAGGAAGCAGAGCAGCACTAGGAAGCCAGAGCGATCCTCACAGTCTGGAGAGCGCAGAGTCTCTTTCTTTGTGCCCTGTGCGGGCAGGCCTCGGACTCTGACAATGGGACAGCCTGGGCCCCGACTCTCTGAGCTCGGGGCTCGCTCCCCTGCCTGCCTCGGAGAGCAGAGGGAGAGATCAGTGCACGGGTGTCCCGGGGAGCAGCACGGCAGCCAGAGTCCCAGGAGCCTCGGGGGGATGCAGACAGCGATCACTGGGCCATGTCCTGTGCTCCAAAGAACTTGGATCTGGGGGAAGGGTGGCCAGGCCCTTGTACCTGAGACAGAGCCGGCCCTCTGGGGAGGGTGGAGAGCCAGTGGTCTCTCCCGTGGAGACCCTAAGGAGTGACCCCGAGGCCCCAGCTCAGCAGGGAGCGAATGCGCTCATCCAGCATATCCGGCAATGACCTCGGCTCCAAAATGATGGGGACGGTTTGGAGTCGGGAGGTGTCGGAGGCTAAGAAAGCCCCTCCTCTGGGACACCGTCATCTCTGAGCTTTGCCAAAGCTTGTCAGTAAAAGTACCTTGCTCAGGCGAGACCCCGGGTCCTGCGATTTTCACTGATATCAAGGGGGCAGCAACAGGAGCCATGGGAGCACGGGCCCAGGGACAAGAGTTACGGCCATGCCCAGAGTAATAACCCACATTTCACAGCGGTTTCAAGGCTTGCCAAGCACTCGCCTTGCACAGGCTCCTTCACAACAGCCCTCTAAGTTCAGAGTAGTTGTTATCCCCATTTTATAGATGAGAAAACTGAGGCACCCAAAAACTCCATGTGGATTGCACAGCTAGGGGACTGTGTCTGAGGCAGGCCTGGAGCCCTCCCACTTTTCTCTGGTCATTCCTGCCCGAGCCCGACTTTCTCTGCCCCACTTGGGGTCTTGCCACTTTCTCGTCCCCTCTGTTTAAGGGTTAGCATCTTGCCCAGGGTCACCCAGCCAGGATGTGTCCAAAGCCACCTTAGACTCTGGGCCCACTGGCGCTCTACCCCCTGCACAATCCTGTTTCCTCTCCCTCGCTGCCTGAATGATGTTGCTGGAGATGCTGCCAATAGTGAAGAAGTCATTATTAGGCACCTACTGTTTAGACCAGGCGCCCCTCCAAATGCCAAAACGAGTCCTGCCCGTATTGGAAGGCTTCCAATCAGAGGAGGGGGTTCAACCCACAAATGGAAGCTGAAAGCAGGGCAAGAAGGCCGGGGGAGGCAGGGAAGAATTCTGACTCTTCAGGCACAGGATAGAGAAGCAGGTCAGGTGAGAAATGAGGTGGGGGAGTCACGGCCCCCCTAAAGCAGAGGGCAGGGCAGGGGTCCCAAGGCTGCAGAGCTGTCCCAGGATGAGGAGCCTCAGGGGGCCTGGGGAGGGTCCCAGAACAGGGTGGAGACTTCTGGGTCCTGGGGAGGAGCTCCGGGATCACAGTAGGAGAGCAGAGCCCTTGGAGAGTTTGGGGGGGGCCTGTGAATGTGGTGCCCGTCTTTCCAATAGCCTCTAGCTGAAGTTGCTGTGTCCTGGTGGGTGACTCTGGGCACCCCTCTCACTTCCTGGGCGCTCTCCCTTCTCATCAAAAGTGAACCCTATAAAGACCTGCTCTGGAGTGGCTGGCTCGCTGTCTTGTTTTCAAGTCAAAAAAGGAAACTTCTGGGGCAAATCTCTTTGGGAGAGGGAAGGCGGACAGGTCCTCAACTCGGAGTCACCAGTAGAGACACTGGTGGAGGCAGGAACTGGGGAGGATTCTGGGAGCCCAGAGGAAAGTCTGAGATGGGCGGAGGTCAGCGTCTGTAGGACCACGCCTGGTGGGCAGGAGCCAAGGTGCTGGGGAAGTGCCCATGGACCCAGGCTTGGAAAGGGGGGAGCCGAGGGACAGAAGCCCCTCTGTGAGGGCAGGACAGTGAGCTCTTCACTGGCCCGGACTGGCTGCCTGTGACAAGTGGATGGGCTGGACTCGGCTCTGTGGGTGGCCCAGTATTTACCCCTGCTGGGCACCTGCACAGCCACAAGATCCCCAGTAAGAAGGGGGGCCTTCAGCTAAAAGATCTTAGGATGCAAATCTTCCCAGATCTGTCGTTCAGCATAAACTTCCTCCCAGTTTTTACATCTGTCCAGCTCTCTGCTTGCCACTTCCTTCCTAACTTCTGACTGAGGAAAGGTGGGCACAGCGTAAGCTGGTGAAGGGCGGCACCCGGAGCCTTTCCAGCCTGGCACTTGCCCTTCCCTTTGTGAATGGGAGGGCAGGCGGGGCTGAGGAGCCAGGCTGGCTGAGCGGGCCCTTCAGAAGCCCCGGACTCTGGCAAAGGTCGGAGAGCCATAGCCTTGGGGTCCGGACAGTGGCTAGAGTGCTTTGGGCCGGAACAATCAGGAAGGCTTCCAGGAGGGCCAGGGCAGGACTCAAGAAGGTGGCAGTGGGAAGGCGAGTCCTCCGTGAGCCAGCTGAAAGGAGCAAGACTCAGGGGGAGGGGGCCTGGCTTGACTAGAGGAAGGGGTGAATGAGGAAATGGGGAAAAGCAGGCTGGAGTCAGGCCGTAAATGTGGGGACCACTGGGCCGTCTTTTCTCTTAGGGGATTTTATGGAAATTTCCTGTAAATGGGACTGGGAGTGAGCTCCCCCCGCCCCCATGGGCTCCTTCCCAAGGCAAAGCTTTGTAGCCCTGCAGGCCTCCGAGGTTGGGAAACTCTGGTTCTTATTGTCAGTCAGGGAATCGCAATGATCGGCTATGGTGTCCAGGAAATAGGTGGGAGAGGGAAAGACACACAAAACACACAGACACAGAGAGACAGAGACCCAGAGAGACAGAGAGAGACACAGGGAGAGGGAGAGAACAGAGCAAAGGTGGGCAGAATGCTGGGACCGTTGTGCTCATTTGAACAATAAGATTTTGGAGGCTGAGGGATTGCTTTGCTGCGGTGACTGTGAGTGGAGAAGAAAGGGAAAGACCACGTGGGGTGGGATGGACAAGGCCCGGCCCCTGCGTGGATGGGGCAGGGGCTGGGGGGAGACCACTCGGGCCCAGAGAGCTGGCGGCGGCCTCTAAGGGCCTCGGGAGGCTCGGCCAAGCTGCTGCCTCCAGAGAAGGCTGGCTGGGCCTGGCTCTGTGGGCTCCGGTGAGTCTCAGAGGCCAGGCCAGAGGGAAAATGGTTTTGTGCCGTTATTTTATCATCAGAAACTGGGCATGGAACTCGACCCTCTCGGAAGACATCAGATAAGGAGCCCCATTAAAATGGGAGGAGATGGCGGACCCGCCCACGATCCCTCAGCCCTTCCAAAGAGGCCCTTACAGCCCCCACCCCTAATGTTTTGCAGTCAGCTGCAGCCAATGTCTAGGGTGCCAGGCCTGGGGCCTTCCTGCCCAGCCCTGTTGCTGCTCCCCTGGAGGTGGCTGCTCCCCTTGGAAGCAGGGCTGGGGGCTGCCCCAGGAAAGTCGCAGCCCTGAGGAGGGTCGGTGGGACAGCTCCCCTCACATCATGGAGAAGGAAACAGGCTGAGGCGGACCGTGGGGTCCTCCCTCCGCCGTCTGACTCTGCTAGCCCCAGAAAGACCCTGGCAGCGGAGCCTCATCTGCTGCTCCTTGCCCCGGGGGAGGGCTCGTCTTCAGAGGCTGGGCTGGATCTGGGAGTCTGCGGGGGACGGTGCAGCCATGGCAGTCTGCCACCCAAGGGCGGGCGCCATTCCTGGCACGGTAACTCAAAGCAGACGCTTCTCCGCGGGCACCCTTGGGGCCAGCTGCCCTGGCAGTTGGGCGGCCAGCAGGGACCCTGACGTAGATTGGCAGCCCTGGTGCGCCGAGTTCTCACCTCGCGTCAAGCCAGACGAGACCTGTCACAACACGGATGGGTGGCAGATGGGGCTGGCCCTGCCCATCCCCCGTCCCGCATCTCCCCATCCCCCCTGAGGAGCTCCCTCAGGCGTCCCTGTCCCTGCGGGATCTCTGATCTCTCAGAAAGCCAGCTCAGGTAGGCCCTGGCTGGGCAGCAGGGTCCGGACCGCTGCTGGGTTCGGGGGCACCCAGCCTGGAGCCAGACCCACGTTTGCAGAACCCGAGTGACCTTGACAGAGATGCCCTGAAGGACCCTGCCTTGGGGGATGCTGGTAAATGTTTAACAATCAGCTCTTGGGGGAAAGACAAATAAATGCGCCTTCTCCCTTTCACTTCCATAAACTTAATGTGAACATTTTCTCCTTCACCTTCACAAGTCTAGACAATTATCCAAACAATAGATCGGCTCCTGCTTTTAGCCTGTGCTGATTTCCAAGACACAAATGCTCCCATTGAGTAATTAACAATGTGTTCCCCAGAGCCGGCCCAAGCTGGTCCGGCCAGGGGGGCCCAGCGAGCTCCAGCTCCCCAGAGCCGGCCCAAGCTGGTCCGGCCAGGGGGGCCCCATGAGCTCCAGCTCCCCAGAGCCGGCCCAAGCTGGTCCGGCCAGGGGGCCGCGCGAGCCCCTGCTCCCCAGAGCCGGCCCAAGCTGGTCCGCCCAGGGGGGCCCCCGCGAGCTCCAGCTCCCCAGAGCCGGCCCAAGCTGGTCCGGCCAGGGGGGCCCAGCGAGCTCCAGCTCCCCAGAGCCGGCCCAAGCTGGTCCGGCCAGGGGGCCGCGCGAGCCCCTGCTCCCCAGAGCCGGCCCAAGCTGGTCCGGCCAGGGGGGCCACGCGAGCTCCAGCTCCCCAGAGCCGGCCCAAGCTGGTCCGGCCAGGGGGCCGCGCGAGCCCCTGCTCCCCAGAGCCGGCCCAAGCTGGTCCGGCCAGGGGGGCCACGCGAGCTCCAGCTCCCCAGAGCTGGCCCAAGCTGGTCCGCCCAGGGGGGCCACGCGAGCCCCTGACCACCTTTCTGGGTGGACACCAAGCAGGGAAGCACCCGGAGGCACCCTGAAGCATGGAGCTTTTCGGAGCCTTCCAAACCCTCTGCCCCTCCATGATATGTTGCCAAAGGGGGCTTAGTCTGGCCAGAGTGTCCCAACATTGAATCCCAAAGCCTCTGAACTAGGCGCATGGGGACTGCCATCTGGGCCAGTGCCTACTGGGACAGCTTCCTTGACAAAGGGATGTGTCAATTCTGCTTGAAGCCCTTCAGTGAGGGGGATGGGCAGGGGAGGGGGGCCGGGAGGGAAAGACCAAACGTACCGGGTTCTATTGTACCTGCAAAGCAGATGGAGCCCCTGAAGTGAGTAAGCCTGAGACAGGGGAGCCCATCTGTCCCCAGACCTGTTTGTGACCAGAGATGGCATGGAAGGCTGGGAAAGGGATGGGTTTAGGGATCTGAGTTCAAATCCCTGCCAAGCTAGTCTTTCAGAGGTTCCTGAACCTAACCCCAGCCCACGCCAGTTAGTAGGAACAAAGCTGTGGTCTGAGGCTTTCCCCTCCCAGGCTAGAGGTTTCCTTTATGACAGGACTCTGGGAAACAGAAGAGAGTCAGGACAGGAGTTTCCCAACTCCTTCCAGCTGCGATCCCATGACGTCAGGGAGCCGGTGATGAGGAACCAGCGACAAACATTCACTCAGGGGGAGCTGCTGACGGCTTACCCAGGCGCACCCAGCAAGAACTCGGGGCCAGTGCCTGGTGCCAGGGATAGGAGGGGCCCCACGGGTGTCACCTGCTGTGGACAGGTCGCTCACGTGAATGAAAGAGGGCCTGTGATAGGGCATGAGGAGTGAGGGAAAACATGGAACAGGGCAGGAGGGCAGGTGGGCAGGCCCAGGAGCACCAAAAAAGCTGGGAGAGTTTTTCTCCAATCCCAAGGGGAGTCCCAGCCTAGAATTCCATTTTCCCACCTCACTTCAAGTATCTGTCTGGTCTAGAAGCACAAAGGAAAGCTGCTTCTCCAGTCATTCCACAGGGAGGTGACAGCTCTACATTTACTCTCCTAGCTGAGTTCCTTCCCACCAAATGCTAGCCACATTTAAAAAAGCCAACCAAATCATAAATAGTAAACCCATTTATTACAGGAAACAGATGGGAGTTCTCTAAATCAGAATATACTGGAGAATAATGCACAAGGGAAATGAACTCTCCAGCTCAAAGCAAGATGAGATCTCCGCTCAAATCAGGACACATACATCGAGGGAGAAACAGAGACACAGACAGGGAGACAGAGGCAGAGAATCCCTGGGCCAAGGGCAGGCCCGGACCCCCAGCACTCTGGGTCAGTGGCTGCACTTCTGGGGACATGGGGGATGATGATGCTCGTTTACACCTTTCCCCCTCCCTATCTCTCTTGAGCGTCTCCCACAGAGGCCAGACTGTCCCCTCCCACCTGGTTTCACGCCAGCGCAGAGGGTAGTACCTTGTTCCTCTCCCCAATAAAGAGTCGAGGCTCATCTGGGCAACCACAGTCAGGGCATCTCTGCAAACCCAGCTCAGCACTAAACAGAAGCAGATTTACACATAGTTGGGGAAACCGGGGAGACAACTGGGCCAGAAGGAACTTCAGACACTAGCTCACATTTTTTTCTTTTCTTTTTTCTTTTCTTTTCTTTCTCTCCGCACCCCCCCCCCCCAAGGCAACTGGGGTTAAGTGACTTGCCCAGGCTCACACAGCTGGGAAGTGTAAAGTGTCTGAGGTCAAATTTGAACTCAGGTCCTCCTGACTTCAGGGCTGGTGTTCTGTCCACTGCGCCCCCCTAGCTGCCCTTACATTTTTTCTATCATTATAAAACACAATTTACTGAAGTCTTTTAGTTTTACATTATAGTTATTACATGCACACACACACACACACACACACACACACACTGCCCTCTCTTGGCATATGCCCCCATTCTCAGAGTAGAAATTCCAACCTGTGGGATGGCAGGGGGAGAGGAGGGGACTTGCCCATCTAGCAAGAGCAAGAGCCAGCCCCCGGAACCCACGCTGTTTGACCCTGGTCCGGGGATCCATGAAGTACTTTTTCCTGTGTGGTCTTTAGCTTCCCTAATAACTCCTGGACAAAATTTTATAGGCACTGTGTTAAGTTCTGGGGATAAAAATAAGAAAAAGACAGAACCTTCCTCAAGGACCTTACAATCTAATGAGGCAAAACAGGGAACTGAAAAAGCAGTAGCCACTGTGGAGTTCGGAGGAGGACATGATGCTTGTGAGGAGCCCAAACCAAGCAGAGCTTCTGATGGGAGACAAGAGTTCCCTGCAAAGTTCTGAATCCTCCACCAAGGGAAGCTTCTCCCTGCAGCTCTTCCCTCATAGGGGAAGGGGCTTTTTCTGGAGCAGGTCTAGGAGGTCTAAACCAAGTAATCATTCGGCTTCTTGGGGCTGGCCGTAATCCTGGCTCCAAGGTTGTCATGGTTGGCATAGGAGGCTCACCTAAACTCAGGGAGGATGATCAACGCAGAACAAATACCCCAGACCCATTTCTTTTCTTTTCTTTTTTTAGCTTTTTATTTTTAAAATACATGCATAGTTTTCATCATTCACCTTTGTAAGCCCTTGTTCCAATTTTTTTTTCTCCCTCTCTTCCTACACTCCTCCCTTAGAAGGAAACTAATCCAATATGTGTTGAACTGGTGCAATTTTTTCTATACATATTTCCACATTTACCATGCTGCACAAGAAAAATCAGAACAAAAAGGGGGGAAATGAGAAAGAATAAACAAGCAAGCCAACAACAAAAAGAGTGAGAATGCTGTGTTGTGATCCACACTCAGTTCCCACAGTCCTCTCTGGGGTGCAGATGGCGCTCTCCATCACAAGACCATTGTTAACTGGCCTGAATCACCTTGTTCTCAAATAGAGCCACGCCAGACTCATTTCTTACAGCTGGAATAAAAAAAGATGGAAAGCAGGGAAAGAAGTTTGTCCATGGCCCCTATGCTAATGAACTGGGAGCATCCCTCTCAGGATAAGCACAGGAGAGAGAACAGCATCCAGAGTGGTAGAAAATGTGGGTGGGTGAGAGCAGATCTCATGGGAGAGACAGAGGCAATCAGCCGAAGGATAAGCCTAGCTGGAGACGGTCCAGAGCAGAGCACTGAGCTGTGAGGGATCCGGAAGGCTTCCTGGAGAAGATGGCCTTTCAATTGGGACTCAGAGGAGGCTAGTGAGGTTGGGAGGGGGAAAGATGATGAAATCTAAGTCTATGGCTCAGCTGCTTCTCCTCTTTTGCTTCTTCTATGGGGCTGAGAAGAACAAGGTCAAGGACCTGGGACAGCTCCCAAGTCTCTTCCACTCCTGCAAGGGGCTCCCCCTGCTCTGATCATCCTCCAGGTCATCAGTGTGCTCCCCACCTCTGGCATAAGATTTTAAAGATATTCCCATGTTCTGCCCTGGCTCTGGGTGGGGTCTGGGTCAGGGAACCATCGCTTTCCTAGTTCTGGACCCTCTGGTCCAGGTTTTGTACTTTGCGGGAACTGACAAGCTAGACAGCCCGGGACAGATCCCTCCCCTGCCCCGGTGGGCTGATTTCCCATGCCTTTGCTTGGCTGAGAAGGTCTGGAGCTTCTCCGCTGTTCTGTGGGAGCCCACACGCATTGAAACTGCCTGTCAGTCAAGGAGTCCTTTCAGCATTGTAAAGATGGACTGAGAAGCAGCCCCAACCCCCCCCCCCCCAGGGGCGTCACTGGGCAGTCACTCATCCCCTCCCCCAAGCTCACCGCACATTCTTGGCCCTGGGAGATGTTTGATTTGGTCATGTGACCGTGGGCAACTCACTTCCCTGCTGAGCCTTTGCCTTCTAGAGAATGGGCATCCAGAACCTGGCAGGAAGTCAGCCGGATGTCACCAAACCCTGTGTCTGCTTCATCTTTCTCTGAAGCATTTTCTAATTATTAAAAAAAAAATATGAATGATGGGAAGAGTAAGCAGCAGGAGCTGTCTCTAAGAGCAGAGCCCTCACTGGCCGGAGATGGTCATTGTTGAATACGGTGACAATGAGTGCGCCACTTTGCCCAAAGTGTACAGACCCTGAGGCTGCTGACTCAGTCTGGAAAGCTTGGACCAAGCCCAGCTGGGAGGGGCTTGAAAGGCCAAATGGAGGAGGGGGAGCTACAGAAGCTTTTTAAATTGGATAAAAATGAAGGGAGATTTGTCTCTCTGTATCTGTTTTTGTCTCTGTCTCTCTCTAGCTCTGTCTCTTTCTGTTTCTCCCTTCTTCCCTCCTTCCCTCCCTCCCTCTCCTCTTATCTCTCTGTTTCTCTATGTCTCTCTCTTTTTCTGTATTTCTTTGTCTCTCTTTTTCTGTCTCTCTCTCATTCTCTCTCCCTCTCTCCATCTGTCTCTAAACTTTTATATCTGTAAAAAGATGGAATACATGAACCCAAAGCCCTACCTGTCAGTTGATCAAATAGTATTTATTAAGC